>NC_056729.1:1447269109-1447406609 GCF_019279795.1 Protopterus annectens | reverse complement strand
GAGTTGACCAAACGGTTAGGGTTCTGTGAACATACATAGGCAGCAATCTGGTGTTCGACAAACATGTAGCCAAGACAGTAAGAAAATCAACTGCTCTATATTGATCAACTCATAAGCAAGGGTATGGTATCCAGGACCAAGAAAGTAATAATAGTAGTCAACTCAGCCTCTATAAGATCCATCATTAAGTACAGCGTCTCCTTTGGCATGAACCAAGCTAGGCACTTGCAACAGTTGGAACACCCTCAAAAGTTCTTAACCAGGAAAATCCAGAGTATGAATACCTTGTCCTATACAGACCAACTTAAGGTCATATCTCTGTACTCAGTCGCCTACAGGTTACTGAGAGCCTAGCATATACAGCATCTCTGGATCCAGCTCTGATGGATCTCTTGCATATCTGCAAGACAAACACCACCAGAAACACTAGATCCAAGGACCTGAACTTTGTCTGCAACAAAAGCAGAACCTGTTCAAGGGACTGATATGCAGTTTCAAAGGATCCCCGTGCCATGGAATAAGCTCCCCATCTATGTGAAGCAGAGACCATCCCTGACCCTGTTCAAAAGAAACCTTGATCACTGGATGGGAAATCACAAATTCACCACTGGCCTGGGCCCCATGTCTCTGACGGACAGAGGTCAACAGTAAGTAAATTAATCTCCAACTAACATGCCCTCCATACACACAGCCCACCAAATAGGCGTCCAAGGAACTTTAGGACAAAACCGGGTTGGATTGCGCAGCTAGGCTTGTTAAAGACCCTTGTGGTTGTTTGCCTAGAATGAACCTATGAACTTGTAATTCAATAAAGATGTCTCTTGTCTCAAAAAATAATAAAATACTGGATACTGAGTATCTGCTGCAATCTGAAAAAGAATTCATACTGACACTTGGGTTTAGTGTTATTGCAGCACCCCATCTTTAAAGGATTATGTATTCAAACTACTGGCACATTACTGTAGGGGTGAAAAAGGCAGCCGACCAACGCCCACTGCTTCAGTTTAGAACTCAGTCACACCGATGATGTTTTACCATCACTGGAGGGAGACAGCAAAGTAATGGGATATTGGTATGGCTGATGAAATCCAAATCTCCATGATAAACTCATTAGCAACTTGCAGAATAAAATCAGAGGTTTATCCCTTTTCCTGTAGAATAAACTTAAAAGAAATATCTTCCTTTTCAATGGTTCCTCTCTTTCATATATGGCCAGTTACAGGACATAGTAACAGCAGGTTCGAACCCCCCACACACCCCACCAATAGCAATTCTGTAGCAACAGGTTCAACTCCCTTTCTCCACCCCACAAGCAATACAAGTTCTATACGAATGGCTTGACACTCTGTGTTAACTAAGTCTGCTGCTCTGAATGGAATTAATTCGGCTGATTTAAGCACTCAGTTGTTGGATTTATTCAGCTGCTGGATTTTACTTGGGATTTAAGCATTTACATTTAATTAGAGCTATAAATTAATCTGATTTATGCAGCTGATCACTGGATTTAGAACTGGAAATCCCGTGCAAGTGGGAGTTTGTGTAAGTGTGTACTTGTGTGTATGTGTTCTAGCCAGAGGATTGTTAAAACAGCTTTGTGTACTGTCTGGTTAAGTGACTTACTCAGAGTAACACAGTAGGCAAAATAAGGAAGAAAGAATCTAACCTCCCATTCATGGATGCAGGAAGCAGGTGATTAAGAGTTTACAGCCTTAATTCTCTGCATCAACTGACAGACAATCACACATTTCGGTTACTGATAAATCGTTGAAAGTTAACAGTCACTGAGGTTTACAATCAGCCAATAAAGCTGGTTATTTATTTTATTTATGTATTTATTAATTTATTAAACGTCTTTGTTTTGTGTCTTGCAAAATATGTTGATGTAAAAACAGTTGTGTTAACTTTTTAAATGAATTAGAGTAGTCTGCTCTTAGCCGTCTCCAGTTTTGCCTCATATTTATGCCCTCTCTCTCATTACTTTTCTTTCATTAGAGTTTTATAGTTTTTATTATTTAGAAAATGCATGCCTATTCAACACTTATTCTTCTGTTAATGTCTGACACTTAATATTATTTGATATTGATGCACTGCTCCTTGTCTTCAAAAGCACAGGGTTTAAACTTTTTCACCTCCATTTGCCTACAATGCGACTTTCAGCAAGCTCAAATTTATGGTCACGTCTGTGTGTGCATGTGTATAAATACTTGATTCTTGCATTCCAACTCATAACGTACAAATTAGCATAGTGGGTTAAATTGCCTGCTTCCTTTGTCAAGGGTGTGGGGTTTGAACTCTTCTCTTCCCTTTTTCATTTAGTCTGGTAGTTGGTGCAGAGGGCTACAATTATAAACTGTAGCACCTGTTGTACAGGGTTTGATTTCCTCAGTCCTTATTTGCTTAACGTGTGAGTTTGAGCAAGTCTCTTAACCAGCCAGTGCTTTGAGGCAACTAGAAATTTGGGTAGTCCCCTGGACTGCAAGCATAGTAACTCCTTAAGAACTCAAGTAGTTATGGTGCAAATAACGAAACTGCAGTAAAATGGAGAATCATAACTAGAGCCATGTTCTTTAGGTGTGATCCTTGTTTTGTTAAATGTTGTCAATATGCTTGCTATTGTGCTTTAAATAAACTGGACAGCATGAACTATGAGTTTAATGTTAACAGTTTAGCTATGAATATATTTTGAATTGAATTTGTTTTCTGCAGGCACAAGTGTGAAATGCACTTTGTTTAGCTACAGCACCTTGCCTAGCACGTAGTACAGATGAAAGTTATTTCACCAGATACAGTACTCCTGGGTTGCTCCTGAAAAGAGGCACTTGTGTCAAGTGGGCTATCCCAAGCTGTCAGCACATGCATTACATATTTGTCTTTTAAACTCCTGCACCCTTCACATAGTCGCTAATTACAACTTCACTATCTGCTATTTGAGTACGGATTCCAGCATAAAGTACAGTTTTGTACCTACCATAAATGTAGATGTTCGAGTGTTCACACTGCTGCAGTCATCACACTTGAATTATCTGCCATCAGGCGGTCCCGCAGTCAGCCTGAGTTCCAAAGTCTTGGTCCGGCGTCGGTTGCAGTCGCTTCTTCCCTGACGTCAGTGCGACAGGGGTATAAAAGAGGCAGCCGACGCCATTTTCTTCAGTTTTTCTTGCCCCAGATGTCAGGTGCCCCCAAATAGGAAGGCAATACATAATCCTAAGTCAGCCTGAGTTCCAAAGTCTTGGTCCGGCGTCGGTTGCAGTCGCTTCTTCCCTGACGTCAGTGCGACAGGGGTATAAAAGAGGCAGCCGACGCCATTTTCTTCAGTTTTTCTTGCCCCAGATGTCAGGTGCCCCCAAATAGGAAGGCAATACATAATCCTAAGTGAAATACATGTGTAGGAAACAATAGCTACAGCTGTAAGCAAATACACCATGTAAAAATGCATCATATAGATTGTATAAAAAGGGAGGTATAGATAAAACCCAGGTATGAAGAGGGGATGGTGGGAGGGTAACCTGGACTGCAGCAGTGTGAACACTCGAACATCGACATTTATGGTAGGTACAAAACTGTACTATGTTCATCATAAAAGGAAACTAGTCACAAACTGGAACAGCAGTGACTGAGAAAAATGTCACACAGACCGAGGAATGTTATTTTAAGCTTTCTTCCACCTTTTTTTAACGGACTCTTTCAGAAAACCAGAGGCCCCACGTCCTGGTTTTATAACCAACATACAGGAAGTGATGTAAAATCATTAATGTCATGCTCATCATGTTACACTGCTGCAGTCATCACACTTGGGTTAAATCCCAAAGCTAAGGCTGGGTGGTTGGTACTAAACAGGGTTTGGAGAAGCTAATAGGCCCTGCAGAACTGCAGTGGCAAAGCCAACTCTGTTTTTTTAGTATAGAGGTAAGTTGTAGTGCTTGGAGAAGGTGTGCACTGAACTAAAAGTTGCAGCCTCCAAAATATCCTTGGTTGGTACCCCTCTGAGGAAGGCTGTTGATATTGCTGTAGCCCTGGTGGAATGGGGCCTAATGTTACCAGGTACAGGTTTCCCATGGTGGGTGTAGCAGAAACGGATACAATGTCCTATCCATTTTGAAATGGTCTGTTTTGAGATAGCCTTGCCTTCTGATCCTGCAGCATAGGATACAAAGAGTTGGTCAGATTTTCTGAAAGCCTTAGTTTTATCCAAGTAGAAACGTAATTGCCTGTGAATGTCCAAAGAGTGTAGCAGCCTTTCCCCTTTATTCTGGGGGTTTGGATAAAAGGTGGGTAAATGAATGGTTTGGTTTAGAGCCACACTGGATACCACCTTTGGCATAAAGGAAGGGTTAGTTCGTAAAGAGACTCTGTCTCGATGAAAAATGATGAAAGGCTCCACTGCCATTAGGGCCTGCAGCTCTGAGACTCTTCGTGCTGAAGTTATTGCTAGCAGCAGGGCAGTTTTCCAGGATAAAAATTGTAACTCAGCTGAAAAAGCTGGTTCGAAGGGCGGTAATGTAAGTTTTTTCCAAAACAAAATTGAGGTCCCAAGTTGGTGTTGGTGCTCTCCGGGGTGGTCTTATGTTCTTAGCCCCACTGAGGTACTGTCTTAGTAATGGATTTGAAAATATAGGAGGGTCTGTGTGGTAATGAGCTGAAATAGCTAAAGCGTGGATCTTAATACATGAAAAGAAAAGGCCTTTGTGCAACATCTCAGTTAAATATTGCAGAATCTGAGGAATATTTGGGATTAGAGGATTTTGGCCTTTAGCCTGGTTCCAGGCGCAAAATCTTTTCCATTTGTCTGAGTAGGTTTTCCTGGTGCAGGGTCTCCTGGCTTTCAGAATGACATCCATAACAGCTTTAGAGAGAGATGTTGACTGGTTGTTTAGGTAATCTGCCATGCAGCCAGATTTAAAGTCTTGAGCTAGCTGTGTAGAATCTGATTGTTTTGCTGAGTCAGCAGGTGAGGAATTTGAGGTAAAATTCATGGAGGGCCTTGAGCCATGTTCCTTAAAATTGGATACCAGTGTTGGCATGGCCAGTCTGGAGCAACGAGTATCATTTGTGGCCTCTCTAATCTGGCTTTCAGGAGCACCTTTGTCAGGAGAGGCAGTGGCAGAAAGGCATACACTGTCAATGGTTTCCAGTTGAATGAGAGGGCGTCCACTTTCCAAGCTTGTGTGTGGTATGTCCTTGTGCAAAATTTCCGTAGTTGGTAGTTTTGGGGGGAGGCAAAAGATCTATGTCTGGGCTCCCCCATTTTTGAATTATCATTGTTAATACTTGTGGATCTAGTTTCCACTTCTGAGGATCCATGATATTTCTGCTTAGTTCGTCTGCCAATGTATTTTTCTTTCCTGGCAGGAATTGTGCTTGTAGTTGAACTTGGTAGGTCAGTCCTGTGTTCCACAAGGTCATTGCTTGCCTGCATAAGGGGTAGGAATGTGTGCCCCCTTATGTACCACATCACTGTGGTGTTGTCCGTCTTTATTAGTAGTTGTCCTGGATGTAGTAGGTCCTTGAAAGCTGTTAGGGCATTTTGTACAGCTAGCATCTCTTTTTGATTGCTGTGGAGATGCATTTGATCTGCAGACCATTTGCCCTGAATATACTGTCCTGCCATGTGTGCTCCCCAGGCGTAATCCGATGCATCTGTTGTAACTGATTGCCTGGCTGTGGGTAAGGTGAAAGGCTGACCCTTGTTGAGGTGACAAGCCTGAGCCCACAATCGAAATTCCTGTTGAAGGCAGGGAATGAGTGGTATTATTGTTTCCAAGCTGTGGCTTTGTTGAGTCCATACGCTTTTCAGGTACCATTGTAATTTCCTCATATGCAGTTTGGCATATGGTATTAGTAGTATGCAAGATGCCATGAATCCCAAGGCCTGCAGAATTTTTCTTGCAGGGAGTTGGGTCTTTGTTGCCATCATTTCGAAGTATTGAGTCAGTTGTTCTTGCTTGTCTGGCGTGAGATAAGCCATCTGGGCTGTTGTATTTAAGCTGGCACCCAGGAATATTAGGTCCTGTGAGGGCACTAGTTTTGACTTCTTTTCGTTTACTGTGTACCCTAGGCAACTTAGTAGTTTTTTTACAAACGACAGATGTTTTAAAAGAGTGTCCTTGCTTTCTGCTTGAATAAGGCAGTCGTCCGGGTATGGATATATTTGAATTCCTCTTTGTCTGCAGTATGCAATTACTGGTGCCAGGCATTTTGTGAATACTCTGGGCGCAGTAGATAAGCCAAAGGGCAGTGCAGAGAATTGGTAATGAGTTGAACCTGCTATAAAACTGAGGTATCTTCTGCAATTTTGTCTGATAGGGACATGCAGGTATGCCTCCTTGAGGTCCAATGTTACTAGCCAAGCCTTCTTGCCCAGCATGGGAAGAAGTTGCTGTAGTGTGAGCATCTTGAATTTGGGTACTTCCAGGTATGTGTTTAGAATACAAAGGTCCAGAATGGGTCTCCAGGCTTTGTCCTTTCAGGGAACCAGAAAGAGTCTTGAGTAAAATCCTTGTCCTTGCTCCTGTGTAGGAACCTGTTGAATGGCTCTCATGTCCATGAGTGCTGTAATTTGTCTTTGAGCCTCTGCCCATTGATTTGGTGGCAGGTTTGGCATTCCTTTTATCCTTGGTAAAGTGTGGAAGTGGAACCTGTATCCTTGAGATACAATATTTAGGACCCATTTGTCTTTTGATGATGTGCCAATTGCCTGTAAAAAGTGCAAGTTTTCCTCCCAAGGGAGCTGCCAAGAGGGATTTGTTTGGCAGTCTGAGGGGTAAGTCATTGTGATTGTCTTCTGAAAGCTTGAGGCCTGTCTTCTCCTCCTTTCTGTGTTATGGCCCCCCATTGTCGAGGCTTGTAAGAGCCTTGTGGCTGACCTCTGCCCCTTGGGCATCTATATTTACCCCTCTGTGGTCTGTCAGAAGTTGGAAAAGACCAGTTTTTGGTTGGCCAATTTCTGCTGAAACGAGAGGGTTGAACCAGTAAAAAATCCTTGACCGTCTGCAAAGATTTTGCTTTGTCCTCCATTTTCTTTAAAACCTGTTCTGCTTTCACACCAAATACAACATCCTGCTGTAAAGGTGCATCCAATAACTTTGCTTTAACATGATCAGGTAAAGTTTGCTCTTTTGACCAAGCATGCCTACGAATGACAGACCCTGTTACTGCTGCTCTACAAGAAGCTTCCAATTAATCAAATCCACATTGCAAAGTATGTTTTCCCACTTGTTCTGCTGCATGCAACAAATCTTGCATTTCCTTGTAGTCAGGCTGCTCTGCATGAGTGATCATTTTTTGTTTTAATTGAGACATCAAATATTGTTGATATTTCAGCATGTGAAACAGGCAAGTTAAGGCCCTCATAGCTAGAGTAGCTGAGGTATATACTTTCTTTCCCCATCTGACTAGTACTCTAGAATTCCTTTCAGAGGGCACAGGATTTTTAGCAATAGAGGCCTTAACCCCTTTGGGACCCTGGGAAATGTTTTCTGGGTCAGCAACAGGGCTTTTATATAGGAATTTGTGGGAGTCAGGGACTCTGTAGTATCTGTCTGGTTTGACTGGAGCAGGAGGTAATGAATCTGGGTTAAGGCTAGATTCTGAATAAACATCATCCACAATGTCTGAAACTGGTGGAATAGCAAGGGGTCTGTGCTGGGGTAGTAAAAGGAACTCTCCGAGCCTTTTCTTGGAATCAGAGTAATCCTGGCCTTCCCAGTGGAAATGTTCCCTCATGGTATGTAAAGTTTCCCCAAAGGACAAGTCTTCAGACGGACATGCTGAAGGAATAGACTCCTCAGCATCAGAGTCTTCATAAGGGGGAAAAGAGTATTCCTGTTCCTCAGAAGAATCTGAGGAAATGGAAACCTGGTCAGACGAAGCGTAGCCCTCCTCCTGTCTAGGCCTTTTGTCAGGAGGGGGATGGGAACCCCTGATTAGGGTAATTAAGTTTTCAGCTATCTTGAGAATTTGTTTCTTAGGCATGGGGCCTTGTACTGGAGACTGCTGTACAGGCTTATTTACTTTTAAAGGAGTTTTCAGCTTTGCATAGGATTTTATAGTAAGTGTAGTTGGTCTGAAGACACCTTCAGCAACTGAAGGCCTTTCAACTACACCGGAATCCCCCTCAACCATGGAGTCGGAAGGGCCTAAAGATAAAGGCTCTGGAGGCCCAGCAATCTCCGCTTGGGAATCGGCTGCAGCCTGGGGTTCTAAATCAGCGGTCGTCAGGGGCTGCGTAGGCACCTCACTGAAAACAGGAGAACCGGCGACTGGCCTAGCAGAGGCATCGGTGTCTGGTTTGGGTCTCAGCTGCCTGTCCTTATCTTTGCGCTTTTTATGCATCCTGGTCGTCGGTTGCTCTGACGGCATGGTATAGTTAAATTTTCTACCAAAATAATGTCAGGCGAAATCAAACCAACGTTTAATAGTACGTTTGTTAAACCTAGCACAAAACCGACGACCAGTGACGTCGTGGTCTGGGCCTAGGCAGGGAATACAATAAGAATGAAAATCCTTATGAGGTATTTGCTTCCCACAAGAAATGCAATTATTAATTTTTTCTGACATCGGTCTGAGGCAAGAAAAGATTCCCCAACGGGGTACTTAGCTTTATTGAAGACTTCGGTCTGAAATTCGATTTGAAAATCTCAGGAGTCGGCCGACCGGCACTTGCGAACTGCTTCTGCTTCGGGCACTGCATGGCAAAAAAGACTGAAGAAAATGGCGATGGCTGCCTCTTTTATATACCTGTCGCACTGACGTCAGGGAAGAAGTGACCGCTACCGACGCCGGACCAAGACTTTGGAACTCAGGCCGACTGCGGGACTGCCTGACGGCAGATAACCCAAGTGTGATGACTGCAGCAGTGTAACACGATGAACATCTCTTGCAGTTTAATGGGCTGTCAGATGCATTTCCACATAAGTTTTTTTTTCAAGGGGAAAGGTGTAGTGTACTGTTTCTCATGTTAAGTCTGTTTTCAATGTGAAATTGTTCTGTTATGTTTAGGAAATGGCTGTCAGTGTTTTGGCTATAAAATATGTACTAAAAGCTTTAAATGAAATACATATTTCTATAATAAATGTACAAGTAAAGAAGAAACTAGTATGTACACTGACAGGTTTGAACTATGTTTTTATTGTAATAGGAGGGAGAAGTCAAAGTAATGGGATATTGGTATGACTGATTGTGGCCTGGTTCATTACTCTGTCCCATTTGTGTATGATCCGGCTCTTTTGACTCTAGAGGTGTATGCTGCAACAATACAGCACCAACAGCCATTCAAGTAGGTCAGACCTTTACTGAGTGATGTCAGTGAGATGGCTATTCTGAAGGTCAAAAATGAAGTGTAGAAGTCTTGCAAGCATGTAAGCCCACCTAGAAAAACAGAATACATGCTGTAATATATCTGATTTTTGCTCAACTCGTAGGTTGTTCAACAAAAGCTGCTACAGCATGCATATTTTCTTTAAGTGTTTTGCTATATTCATTGTACTACTACTACTACTACTGTCTTTCGGCTTTTTCCCGGTTAGGGGTCGCCACAGCGGAACTCTGGTCCGCTAATAATTGACAGTAGATTTTTACATACTGGCTTGCCGGGCCTAACGCACAACCTTCAACGAAGGAACGCCCATTCACGCATGTCGACACACAGAAGATGCTCTAACTGAGAATGGAACGTGCAACGTCTAACTGTGAGGCGACAACGCTACCGCAGCGCCACCACCGCATTGTACTAAAAGAGTGCATTAACTCACTAACAGGCCCGGATTATATAACATAACCTAAACATGTGCATATTAGTAATGCATTCTGCAGTACTTTCTTTATAGCCTCCAGCAACTACAAACAGGATGACATTTGTCAGGTCATGCAGTCTGAACTGTCTGCATTATTTGAAGTGATGATCAGAACCATCTGATCTTCAGCATTCATTACATAGTCACTGTTATATATTACTGTGATACAGTCTTCTCTATAGGAATGTAAAGGATTTCTGCATTTAATTAAAAAACAGTTACTCTGGCAGTTAGCCCAGACTTATTAATGAGCTACTTTCTGTAGCAAGCATGCAGAATTTGAATATTTTCACCTTCATTTGTCTACTGCATGATGTTAAGTCAGTTAAGCAGACAATGCTTTGGAGCAATTGGGAATGTGGACTAGGCTCCTTAATAAATACTAGACATGAAGTCCAGGAGACCATGAAACTATTGTTGTTTACTATACAGTCATTATTGCATAGCTGATCTAGTTCTGGAAATGTCATGACAATATTATCAACATACTAAACGTTTAGTGCGATATAGGCCACTTGTTCTTCAAGGACTGCAGGTGTAAATAAAGCAATGAAATGTAAAGCTGTTTGCCAACAGAAACATCTGCATCGGTAACCATTTTCTTTAATGTGGAATTATTCAAATGACTATATTAACTTAGCACATGTTATCAGGTGGTTAATACTTCTTATGCTCTCATCATAAATACTCTTCTATTTAATATGTACTGCACATGTGGATCTTCCCTTGTGGTGCTGTTGATATTTATACAATTTCATGTAACTAATTCAAATTCAAAGCTACTAATAAAGTATGCGTAATTAATTTCTTCACAACAATAAGGGGTGTACATAATCAACAAAGTTGATATAGCTGCTGGTAGAGATGGGGGCTGTCTGTGTTTGAAAACACTTTGTGCTTTTATCAAGTGGTCATTTTTAAACGGTCTTTATTCTGGCTTTGCAGAAATAGTGTCCATGTACCTGTAAATTAAGTTGGAATACTTTGGCTACTGTGTGCTTGCCAAAACAAAACTGAAATATGTCATTCTGGCCATTATTATTGTTACAAATTTTTTTGATGCAAAAGTCTAAGGAGGATGCAGTCAACAACATATCTATAATTACTGGATATGAGGAACGTCTATGGATGAAAATGACAGAACCTGCTGAGCTGTTAAAGTTACAAGGTCATTTGTCTTTGCTGGATTAGTGTGTATTTGTGTAAAGCAAAGTGGAATACTTTACTGTGGTCACATTTACCATGTGCTCTCTAACTAGCCTTTCCGAAATGGTAGAAATAACAGAAAGTTTAGTCATAAAAAATAATTTATCCTCTCCATTTATGTACCTCACGTTCTTCCCATATTTTACACAGTATTAGAGAATCTTGGTACATGGTAAGTGGTGATATGACAGTAAGACATTTGTTTCCTAAACACATCACTTTTTCATACAGTAGATATAATAATTTGAAAGAATTGTTGAGTGGGGATGGGACAACAGCTAGACAAGGTGACAGAGTAGGGACATGTCCTTGTGGAAACTGCTCAGTATGTAATAGGGTTAAGAATTTAAATGGTTGTAAAATCAATGGTAGGAATTACAGAACCAGAAAATCTTTCAGCTGCAACTCCTTAGGGGTTGCTTATATTATTTTATGTGGTCGCCCAAATAAAAGATGGTATGTTGGACAAACCAAAAGAAGGGTGACAGAATAATGGAACATCTTGGGGATATTACGAACAGTCCAGTAGCAAATCACTTTATTTCTGCACATGGGGGATTGAGGAATAGTTTGTTTTTTAGTGTATTAGCCAGGCCATTTTTGAATAGCGGGGTAGTTTCAAAGAGGAACTTAATACATTAGAATGTAGGACGATCATAAATTACAGGACATTTTATCCTAGGGGAATGAATTTGGATAATAATTTGACTTTATAGGAATTTATATGTGGAATTTTATAGTAAAGTTTATTTAAGAAGTATTTATTAATAAATACATAAAATAAAAGTCTTCATTAAAGTATTCTGCAACTGTGACAAAATGTTTAGTAAAATTGTCAGTCAAACAGTTTGTAATTTGTTTACTGCATGTTTAACTGGTTAATTATTAAATGCAACACTTGGTGTATAAATTGGATCAGGTTGCATTGTTTGATTTATTCCTAACAAGGTGAAAGGCCAAGGTACCAGAATAAAGTTATAAAATTTTTAAAATCTCTGTGGCGAAGCTTACTTTTATGGTGTTTTTTTTGAGTAGCAATATTTGCCAGTGATCCAACAGATTCTAAGCGTCAGCTATACCGTGTAGCTTTGCTTAAGTTGAGTAATTTCAGAATGGTTCAGAGAGGATGTGCTTGGCACTACTGATTAAAAAAAAACATAACAAAAAGGCTTGCTGTAATAACCTTAAATCCTAAAACATTATTCCAGATATCTGTAATTCCCTTCCTGACTATTACAGGCAATGTTAATCTTAAGACTTTCAGTAAACTGCTATAAGAAATCAAATAAAGAGTATTACTGTTTCAGCTAACCACACTGAATAATCACAATAAACAGGGGCTTGATACCATACATAACGCTGCAGATTTGCTGCATATCTTTCTTGAAAATCGTTACACTTTACATAAGATTTAACTGTATTAGGGATGGCAGGTTAACATGTTACTGTAATTTTTCATGTGAAGAGAGGAAATTTTGTGATTTCTTTGACTTTCCTTTCATTTATAATATAACTTATTTTTGTACTTACAACAGTGATTGCACTTTAAATAATTTTGATGACTTTTGGCCTGGGGTCGTACCTGAAAAAACTGTCTTTGAATTAGTGTATCAACCTCATTAACAAATATTAAGTAAGCAAGAAAGCAAATAAGTAAATACAGAAACAAATGCACTTCCTGCGACCCACAAAGAGAAATGAATGAAGTTTACACTACTCCAAAGAACATTAGTTATCAGTGTATAGGCTGCTAGGTCACTTTCTGTACCTCTGGAAGACCATGAAAGATTTTTAAATGTACCCATTGAACTACCTGTACATGAAACTACCATTTTAATGAGTGATTTCAACTATCTACCACAAAAACTGGGTACACTCAAAGATTCCTAAACACAGTAAATGCTAACTCACTTAAATTGTCTGGGGACTGAGAAAGAACAGTTGTGTAACATAACGATAGACGTCCTCCTCTTCTTTATTCTGGTACCTTGGCTTTTCGCCTTCTTAGGAATAAATCAAACAATGCAACCTGAGCCAATTTATACACCAAGTGCTGCATTCAATAATTAACCGATTAAACATGCAATAAACCGATTACAAACTGTTTAACTGGCAATTTTACTATTCTTAACATGAAGGAGCGCTCCGTCGTTGGCCAATATGCAAAAGTCTTTCACTACTATATGATGCGTGGTACGTTGCACTTAGGCTGCTCTTGTACGTCAGCCATAAAAGTGATGTATGCATGCACCTACCTCAGAAATGAATGACCAAGGAGGAAGCTAGCCTAAGGAAGGTAGAGTATGACTAGTCAAGGAAAAGAACCAAACCACCAGGGGGAAGGAGGGAGGGATTGGAATACTGCAACAAAGAAGAGAAGGACATCTATCATTATGGCAAGACTTTACACAACTACACAACTATTCTATGTCCTTCTATCTATCCTGGAGGGTAGATAAGCGGGGACGCATGAGAGTTCCTTTGTCTTGTATGAGAAGGTCCACCCTGTGAGGTAACTTGCGGTGACTGCCCTTGGCTAAATACAGGAGAAGAGGGAACCAATGCTGTCTTGGCCAAAAGGGAGTCACCAGCAAGATCTTTAGTTTGTCCTGCTAAATTTTGAACAGGACTTTTGGAATGATTGGATGGGACGGATGCATACAGAAACATCTCCTTCCAAGAGAACGAAAGAGCACCCATCTTCCAGACCAGAGGGTGAGGGACTCTGGCACAAAACTGTGGAAGCTGTCTGTTCATGGGAGAGGCAGAGAGATCTACTTGAGATATACCCACTTGTGAAGCATCCATTCAGGGGACTGAGCTAGGGATGTGCTCAAGGTGTCTGCCACACAATTTTGGTTGGATGGGATGCACACTGCCTGAAGAATTACCCGATATTGGACTGCCAACTCCCAAACCTGGAGTGCCAGCCTGCATAGTATGTAGGATTTACCCCCCCCCCCCAGCTTTTTCACATATCAGAGGGCTGTCATATTGTCTGTGAACAGTTTTAAAGGTCCTGGGAGGAAGAGAGAATGAAAGGTCTGAATGGCTATCAGCAGTGCCCTCATCTCCCTTACACTGATGTGTTCCCTTTGTTGAGAGGAGGACCATATTTCTTGAGCTTTCTAGTTTCTGTAAGCTGCCCCCATCCTACATCTGAAGTGTCTGTGAACAGCTCTTGGACTGGTAGAAGAGGGTGCAAGGGGAGACCTAGATTGAGGAACACTTGTTGGATCCACCATTGTAATTCATTCTTCAGACAGGGAATGAGTGGAATTGGAAAGTCCAGAGGGTATGAATGCTGCATCTAAACAGACTTTAGGAACCACTGGAGTTTTGCCAAAGGTAACATTGGAAGAGTGGATGCTATGAATCCCAAAACCATGAGCAACTCTCTGGCTGAAATGTGGTGAAGAGGCAGAAGGTTTTTAAAATAGGACATGAGGTCCTATGCCTTCTGTGAAGGAAAAGAGAGTCATGCACTCTGAATCCTGCACCCCAGGAAGATGTGATCCTCAGAGGGGAAGAGAACGGATTTTTTTAAGTTTATGGTGAATCCCAGATGTTGTAGAAGAGAAATGGCAAAACAGATGTTTTGTTCTAGGATGTCTGGGGAGGGTTGCTATAAAACAGAGATCATCCAGTTAAGAAGAAACATGGATGTCCTGAAGCATGCAGTAGGTAATCACAGGGGCTAGATATTTTGTAAATACCCTTGGTGCAGTAGAAAGTCCAAAGGGCAAGGTAGAGAAATAAAAATGCCAGGAAGCCACAGAGAAACATACTTCTTGCAGTTGGGATGGATCGGAATGTGTAGATCTGCATCTTCGATATCCAAGGAGGCTAAGAAGGCTTGTGGTAGAACAACAGGGAATAAGGTTAGAAGAGTTAACATAAGGAAGATGGGTACCTTCAGAAAGGTGTTGAGATGAGACAGATCCAAAATGGGTCTCCAAGGACCATCCTTTCTGGGCACCAGGAACATTCTGGAGTAGAAACCTCTTCCTTTTGTTCTTGAGGAACTCCCTGAATGGTTTCTTGCCTCCATAGGTCTAGAAGTACCTTGGGAAAGGAGGGTAAATGTTCCTTTGGAGGTTGAGGGTTGCCCCTGAAGTAAGGTAAGGAATTCCATACCAGAAAGTAACCTCTTTGAATGAGAGAGAGAACTCAGAGGGGTCTTCAGCTATGCTTTGTAAGACTGGCAGAGACAGAAAGAGGCACTGGGAAAGCAGAATGTGAGTGGGGTGGTTTGGGTAGTCAGATGGAACCAGGTTTGTCTGGAAAAGGACGCTTCTGAGCAGGCGTTGCAGGGGCAGCCCTGGACTGCTGAGGCCTACTACCATCCTTTTTTTGTTTTAGGAGGAGGAGGAGGAGGAAAGGAGTGCCTACATACAAAAGTAGTTTTTGTTAGGTCATTTTGCTGAAATTTAGACACTGGAGAGACAAATATGTGTTTCAATTTTTGTAATTCCTTTCCCTTTTCCTGCAGAGATTTAAATACATTAGCAGTGGCGGGGCCAGACAAAGCAGAGTTGTCCACAGGATCATCCATAAGTTTAAATTTAATGCCCTCTGGTAATGGCTGAAGTCTTAATAAGGAGAATCTCCTTAAGACAGAGCCAGAAGCAGCTGCCCTGGCCGAGGCCTCTGCAGCATCATAGCTGCAATTGATGGAGTGGCAGGCTGGGTCCAAACGGGGACATAGCCAAAGTCTTTCTTATTCTCTGAGACAGGCAAATCAGAAGTAACCTGGCAGAGTTGAGACAGAAGCTCTAGGGCAAATCTGGTCAAGTGTGTTTGGTAATTAATGGCTCTAAATGCCAAGGTGGCTGAAGTGTACACTTTCTTGCCCAGCCTTTCCAGGATACTGCTGTCCTTATCTGAAGGAAGGAGAGAAGATGAAGGCAGTAACCAGGATGGTTTATCTGAAGCCACAGAAATAGCTGACAGGTCCTGCTGAAGGACATCTGAAAAGGAACTTAACAGTCCTCAGGGATCTTGTACAATCTGCCAGGCTTCTTAGGGACAGGCGGCTAGGAGTTGGGGGCCTTGGAAGCAGAGGCAAAGGAGGAATAGCTAAAGGGCTGGGTGATTCCACCTGTAGAAGGTCAAACTATCCCTTTTGTACTTCAGATACCTGAGTACTATCCCATTTAAAATGATTTCTCATTTTGACTAAGGTCTCACCAAAAGAGAGTTCTTCCATGGGTGAGTCAGTTCCACGGGAATCCTCCTCTAGGGAAGTGTAGTCTAGACGGGAGGGGATCTGTGAGGAATAGGTCAGAGATTCCTCTTCTGAGGATGCCTCTTCATCTGAAGAAACCTCTTCCCCAACTATTATGTGGAGATGCTGCATCGGGTGGGGTAGGAACTAAAACACACAAGGGGGCCTTCAAAAGGCCTTGGGTGAATTGTTCCCAATCACTGTGAGGTTCCTTTGGCGGGGACAAATGTTTAGTTTTCTGCTTCTTCTTTTGATGCAGGTCTGCCCTATGTAATGTAGGAGGGCCAGAAGCAGGCCTACATTCAATAATATCGGAGTGAATTTCCTCCTGCATCAGGATATGAGGTATTACCTTAGGGCCCTTGGTTATCATGAGCCTCGGTTCCATCTGTACATCCAAGATGGATGCCTGCTCAGCATCTCAGGAAATGCCTGTGGTCAGATCGAAGACAGCCTCAAATCAGGCTCAGCCTGTGATATGGAACCAGGAACTGGATGTATCTCATTCACCTCAGGAAAGATGTCCATAGTAACAAGAGCAGCAGAAGCTTCAGGCTTGGCTTTTTGACCTTCCGCTTATCAACCAACTCGACCAACTCCGAGGATCACTCCTTCGTGCTTTTAGCTAGTAACTTTAAGCTCTGGTTTGCCAAGTAAATGGCCACAGAGGAAAGCCTACTTCTTACGATCTTGGGCACAGAGGCTTGGCAAATGGGACAGGATTTCTGATTTTGGGTAGACCCTAGGCAGAACAAACACTGAAGATAGCTATCTTTATGTGGAATTTGTCTCCCGCACTGGCATTTACCTTTTTTGTATGACATGAACCCTACCACTAAACAGCAGTAAAAGAAACAAGATTTCCCCAATGGGACACTTACCTGAGAATTCGCTGGAACACAGTTAATGGCTCGACAAGCAGACCTATGTTCAAAGGTGGTGTTCAGACTGGCGGCAAAGAGGTTCTGAGATAGGTGCATGCGTATGTCACTTTCATGGCCGACATACAAGAGCAGCCTACATGCAACATACCACACTTCCTACAGTAGTGAAAGACTTTTGTATACTGGCCGATACTGGCTCATCTATGACGGAGAACTCCCTCATGTTAAGAATACTCCAAAAGATGAATAGTAGGACATCCCAAGATGCCTCTTCACCCCCCCACACCCTTACTTAAATATACTAACTCCACAGTTGCACAACTGTGAAGAAGAGAGAAAGCACCACACAATGAATCACCAGTATCCAACTTTCTCAGTGGTTGTGTGATTGTGAAGGTAGTATATATTCAATAAAGGGATGCAGAGGGCTTGTCCCCTTACAAAAATATTTCTTTTTGGTGAGCTAATATGAGTTACGGAGACAAAGAGTTGTCAATAAAATTTTGTCAAAATATTGTGTTTAAATAAATTTGCATCTACTTAATATATATAATACATACATATATATATATATATATATATATATATATATATTATATATATTTGGGTCTACTTTTTCTTGTCAAAAGATCACTCTTTCAAAAAGGAAAAGTACGACCCCTGTTACGCAAAAGTGCACTCAAACCAAAGTGCACTTTCGCAAATACCATATCACCAAACCGATAATATTAACAAAAAAAAAAAAACACTGCAGCACCAAAGCACGCTACAGTGGAGATAAGGGAATATACCTGTTTCCCCACTGTAGCTCGATCTCTGAGTTAGTATATAAAAAGTAGCAGGGGTGTGGGGGGCACAAGGGAAAGCAAAAATGCCTTTGTAGCAATTTTGTTTTGTTAATATTACTAGCTCAGTGAACTAGTATTCATGAAAGAGCACTTTCGAATAACTGAGGCTGTACTTTTCCTTTTCGAAAGAATGATATTTCGACAAGAAAAAGTAGACCCATTATATAAATAAATAAATAAATATATATATATATATATATATATATATATATATATATATATATATATATATAAAAATATATATATCTATAAAAAATATATATATATATATATATATATATATATATATACACACTTACACACACACACACATATGCACACACACACACAATAAGTATATGACACTTGGTCTAATACACAGCATATCGATCCATAAAATATTGTGCAAAACTGTTCAAAACTTTCCAGTCAAAAAAAAAAAGCCCCAGATAGAGGGCTGAACTCCCTTAATCCCTAACTATATTCACCAATTTTGAGATCATACTACATTGAGGGATGGGCAAATTCCCCACTCCCTACTATATCATGATCTCATTAAAAAAAAAAAAAAAAAGTAACATTCAATCAGTTGATTTTTCACCAGCATATACCACTTTTTTCCTTTGTGATGACTTTAGATTTGACCACCTAAATGAAACCTATATGCACATACGTAGATGCGCATGCACACTTTTACACACACAAACAGACACAACTGCAGCAGCTCTAACTGACTGCCAGTACAATGACACAGTTTTGATCACAGCCAATCAAAACTCACAAATGACACGGAGGGGGAGGGGGGCAGGTTCCTTTCTCGTGAACTGTGAACAAGTCAAAGAACAGCCACTCAACTATCCTCACCACAACCACACACATAAACATATTATGTATGTGTGTGCAAGACCGGCCTTTGGTCACTGGTGCCCTAGGGAAAAGGGCTCCATTGCCCCCCACCACCACTTTGTTCCCCCCACCCTGGCATACCTACAACATCCAGATTACTGGAAAAGCACCCCTGCTACAGCAGCGCCCTAGGCAGCCACCTAGTTGGTCTATGCCTAACGTGGGTTTTTTTGTGTGTGTGTGTGTGTGTGTGTGTGTGTGTGTGTGTGTGTGTGTGTGCGTGTATGTGTGTTTGTACATATGTATATATGGGTCTACTTTCAAATACTGAGTTACCACTTGCTTAAACTACACAAGATCGAGACCACAAAATTGACGTTTCACAATCCTGACAGTGTATATTCGAGTGTCATAATATCGAAGACTAATAGGAAAAGTACCTGGCAACTCTAAGTAGGGTAATATCTCTTTAGATATTACAACTATGCTACTAAAGAAGGATTAGGTTCATAGGTTCATAGGTTTATACTAGGCTATCTGCCCTAAGGCATTTATAAGCCTAGCCCAAATTTTTGTGGCTTACGCCACCCCTTATATGAAAAAATACTGTGCCCATTAGTTTGTTGTGCCTCTGTCCAGCAGTGACACAGAGATGATTCCCGGGATTCCATAGGATGTACAACTGATCCCGGGAACTATTGTCCTATTAGCCTGATGAGCCTGGTCTGCAAGGCCATGGAACGTACCATCATGGAACTCATAAACAAAGACCTTGGTAACCTCCAAACTCTAGATCCCACCCAGTTCAGGTTTATGAAAGGCAGATCATGCCTCCTGAACCTGATTGACTTCTTTGAGGCAGTCACCAAAGCCGTAGATGAGGGTAAGGTGGTTCACACAGCCTATCTTGACCTCGCCAAGGCTTTCAACACCATCCCCCAATCTGGAATTATAGCTAAACTCACTAAACTAAGTATAAATCCCTATGTCAAGACGGGTTGCCAACTGGCTCAGTGACAGACCCACACTGTAAAAGTTGCAAGCTCCAAATCTGACCTCAAACCAGTGACAAGTGGAGTACCACAGGGTTCAGTCCTGGGACCTCTCCTGTTTGGTATCTACTTCTCTGAAGTACAGGTTAACACAGAAGGCCTCTGGCTAACGAAGTTTGCAGATGACTGCAAACTAGGAGCCAAAGTCAAGTCCCCAAATGACGTGGAAATCCTACAGAAGTGCCTCGCTGAGACAGATGCCTGGTGTCCGAGCCATGGCCTCAAGCTCAATGCCAAAAAGTGCATTGTCATCTCCTTTGGTAAAAACTCTGTACCCATGAACTACTACATAGACAGCAGTCTACTTAACACCGAATGTGTGATAAGAGACCTTGGGACTCACGTGAACAGTAGTCTGCCCTTTGATAGTCACATTGCCACAGTAGTCAGGAAGTCCTTCTATGTGGCACACCTCATCATAAAAGGGCTCTCATCCAGGAAAAAATTATAGAGTACAACACCCCTTTTGGAATGTACCTCACAAGACATCTGCAGCAGCTGGAAAGGCCACATAAGTACCTCACAAAGAGGATTACTAGCCTCAAACAGATGCCCTACACTGACCATCTCAAAAAACTCCAGCTTTACTCCATAGCGTATCACCTACTCCGAGGTGATCTCTGCCTAACATATAAAGCTATGTCAAACCCAGAGCTGTTGGACATGCTACACCTAAAGAGATCCCAATCGCTCCGAGCTACACACTCTAGGGAACTAAACCTTGTCACCGCAATAAACAGGACATGCTGGAGGGATAGATTCCTGTCCCAGAGACTTCCCATACTCTGGAACAGGCTACCCATCTATGTCAAACAAAGTTCTTCATTAGCATTCTTCAAGAAAAATCTTGATGAGTGGATGGGAAATAGGAAATACACCCCGGGGATCACTTCTGTGTCTCTGCTCGACAGTGGCACAGGAAAATAACTTTCTTGGGTGGCGTAAGCCAGGGAACCTTGTTGGCTAGGCTTACGTAGGCCCTCGGGCCGATAGCCTAGTACCTACCTATGAACCTATTATGTTAAACCAGGAACTTGAAATCAATACCTTGCAATAAGATGTTAACATTCTAATCACAGAAAGGTAAGTATTTTTGAAGTTGTTGCTATGTTTATCAAGTGTTAAAAGGATTCATTACAGGGATTAAGTTCTAGATCATTCAATTGTTTATAACACTTTAAAACTTGCTATGCTTACCAAATGTTGAAATGAATGTTTAGAGTGTTAAATGTTTGGAACATTTCATTTCTTTTACACTTTTTTGCTATTTCTGCAAATACGTAATCTATGTAAAGAGTTAAGACTTTCTGTTTTTAAATAATAAAAGTTTTACTTTTAAGCACGTGTTTTATTCATGTAACAGAAGGAACCTAACGTTCAGTATACTAATTTCGGTATTTTGAAATTTGAAGTTGTAAACTGTCAAGATTATGTGCAATCGAGTTTCTGGTCTCGATCTTGTGTAGTTCGGGCAAGTGGTAACTTGGGATTTGAAAGTAGACCCATATATACATCTATACACATATACAGATATATATAGCTACAGATATGTAGGTATATACACATATGCATACACATACCTCCAAACACTACAGGCACACAAAAAGGGAGTTGTTTTATGAAGGTATGTTTATAAGTCCTCTTCTGTTAACAGTGTGTATGGCCTATGTGATCTTAGAAAGGGGTGTGTTTCCTTTAAATCTGTGAGCATGTAATCTAATTTCAGCTGATCAAGCTTGACAAAGGATAAGGTATAGAATTTCATAAGTAGGATGAGAATATAAATAATCAGGAAAGAAAATTAGCATTCAATCTGCTTAGCAACGTTAAAGGATAATCAGAGCACCTGTAGAAAGTGCTGCTATAAAGAAAAAGTTGTTTGAAAGTCCCCAGAGGAAGTAGGATTTCTAGTCTCAGGAAAACAGCTGCTGCCTTAAAGAGGAGCACTACTTCCATTTAAAATCAGCTTGTATTCCTTTAGCAAGCCTAAGGAAGGATGTGACTGTTGGTTTAAGGGTGTAAAGGCCACTTCTGGATTGTCTTCCTGGATGCACAAAACCATAACAAGGTAATATGCTTGGAAAAAAATGTAAATATGGTGTGAAGGACTGAACTGTTTTTAATTATACGCTAAATGGAGTATTCCCACTTTTCTGTTTTGCAAACTCTTTTAGATTTGGGCCAAATAAAGTGAATTACATTGTTTATATTACTGTACCTGCAGTCATGAGCTTCTTTATACCGATACAGGCCATGTGTAGTATAGAAAGCAGTCTTCTTTTAGCCTGCTGTAGTAGAAGGATCTGCCAATAACCTTACCATAACAGACTTAAAAAAAAGGTTATGTATCTTCCCTAACCTTTCAATTAGCTCATTTGTCCTAGTGTACGGCTAGGCATTAAATTAAAAGTTCATTACATTTAATGGAACTCATTGCAAAGTCCAACTGTCTCATCTGATTTTGGCACCATTTATAAGCATTTTAAAAACACACATTCAATATGATGTTGGTTACATGGATGATTTCACTGGAAGTCACACTTGCTTAGGGTATAGGCAGATCAGGATTCATGTCTCAATTAGCTAGGTCAAAGTTTTGGATTCAATCTAGTCTGCAGCTTCAATGGAAAATGGTTTCAAATGTGTAATGTATAACTGGCATGGGAAAAGCTACGTCTCTACACCATTCCACTGGACGTGGTTTGGTGAGGCCCCGGCTGGTGAAAGTAAAGGCTATAAGAAACTAGTCAAAGCATGCAAAAAGAAGTGAAGGCTTTTTTAGGGCTTATTATGACTAAAGACTCATAACACACTTTGCTACTGTAGCATGCTCTTTGTCAGATTATGACTATGGCAAGGGATCCAGTGAAGTTTAATTGGTCCAATGAAGCTGAAAGGATGTTTATGACTTGGAAAAATATTGTGTGTGTGTGCAGCCTGTACTAATCAAGCTTGACTTCAATAAGGAGTTTATTGTGCACGCTGATGCCCACAACATTGGGATGGGTTGGCATTGTTGCAATAAGTGAAGTGTGAGGAACACCTTACTTGCTGTTTAATCAACAAGGTTACATCACAAGAAACTAGGTATGCTCCCATGTAAAAAGTGCATCTATTAAGTGGGCAGTATCAATGCTCCATTACTATCTTTCAACTGTCCAGATTTTCGTCTCATAGTCTGTTCCTCACAAAAATTTGGTTTTCTGGCAAATTACTGGCAAATCATTTAGGACTGAAGTCAGAAAATATTGATAGGCGTTTGAATTTTAGCTGTCACACCCTCCAGAAAATCCATGCTTATAGACTTCCTAAGTCTACAAGAGCAATGTTTAAAAATTGTCTCTATTTTGGGCCTTTGCATTACTTATGGATTTGTCCAGATTTCTTGCTCTAAGAGGTTGAGAGGTATGAGTGTAGCACTGGCAAAATGGGGCTACATGACTGCCCCTAGCAGTCCCACTTGTCTTCTTATAGATATTGAGGCCAAACTTAAAATACTTTTTTCCCTAAGCATGCATATGTTTTGGATGTTTTACAGTTGCATCTGTGTTGGACTTGGCTATCTAATGGCACTGATGCTGTACGGGAATGGAAGAACTCTTGGAAAAAAACACTGCTGTTAGTCTGATTCTGGATCTCAGAATGAAAGTGCTCATCATATAAAGTTGTTTTTTGGAGCACTGGCCTTGTGCTTGCTGTTTTCTGTACACACATATGCATGCTCACGTTCACACACACACACACACACACACACAATGCAAAATAAATAATTACGAAGCATCCTACCTTTATAGTAAGTTTAAAAATTATGTGAAAAATGGATACAAAATAAATGATCCACAGACTCAGTTTCTTACCATTCCAAGTACAGCTGCTGCCTTACATATTGCAGGAACCAAATACTGGTTGAGAATCTCATCCTCGGGTGGATGCAACTTCTGCAGCTCTGTCAGAGTCGAATACATTGTGTCAAACTGATTTCTCTCTGTGAACAGGTCAGATACCGCTAAAAGCTGAGGTGATAGAAAACACAAAAATTTCTAACAATTATCAGTAAACATGGAATGCAGAACAAAAGTCAAATTATTACTCAAATCTCTGAAAATCAGCTATGTTATGGTTCTGAAGACAGCATTACTGTAGAATCTATCTACAATGCAAGACATAAAAACAGAACAAAGCTTGCACTGTTCAGATTTACAAATCAGACTCTCCTTTTAAAGCGTCGCATTCGTTCACTCACTCTTTTGTTACCTGCATTAACTAATGCAGAGTTGTGAGGGAACCAAACCCTACTGCTGCATTAAATGGGCATAAGGCATAAAAAAGCTCATCATGAAGAGGGCAGAAATCCATTTAATTTCAGTATAATATTCTTTACAGTTGTCAAATGTTCTGTGCAGCTGCATCTTTTAAATCATAATCAAACACAACTTTGTATTTAGGTTCTAAAGACAAATAGCAATAAGAAATCATGTCTCAGTATTTTTAGCAGTATCATTCAGTTTAGGAAGAGACTTCTTTCCGGGTATAAAAACAGGTTCATCTTCCTCTTTACCAATCATGTTTTACAATTCTTATTGGAGGCTCCTGTGCTTGGCCATATATGCTGTTGTCATCATCAACATGATGTTAAGTGCCAACTTTACAAGTACACAAAACCCCGAAATGTGTAGTTTGTCCCCACTGACTAGCAAGCACACTTCCTCAGGAAGAAACAACAAACATTAAATTTGCAAGAACTCTAAAAATGAAGACAGGATACACGGACCATCGAAGTATAAGCAGACAGCAGGAAGGCTATTTATGACCCTTTGCACAGATTTCCCTACTGGATCAACTGATATAACAAAAATGTATCCATTATATGAAACATATGGGATCTTTCTTGAGAAGGTAAATGTGACTGGGATGAAACCCAAGCAGTAAATCACCAATGTGGAAGAAGATGGAGGACAGCAGACGTGCTTAAGTTCAATGATTCAACGCTGAAGCACAGTCAAAGAAAAGAAAGCCTGACTCCTGGAGCCGCAGTCCAGACACTAATGGTTGAAGGTGTACAGTGATGATCAAGTGCAAGTGTGATGTACATGTCTGTAATGAAGATGTGCTTAAATCAAGCATCAGACATCATCATGTCCCTAATGGAATGCCCCTGAAGTGTAGCAATTTCCAATCATTAATCAGATGTCTGATAGCAAAAGATAAACTAAAAGTTTTGTACTAACCATAAATAGGCATCTGTGTTATCTACTTTCATTCTTCCTCAATGAATGGGTTACATATCCGATCCTCGGATCTGACTTGGCCGCATACTTCAGACTTTGGCTCCAACTCCTGAGCTCCTCCCTCTACCCATAATGCCCTAGTACATTCCCAATACCTCGGATCGAGTTTGTTGCCATAAAATCCGAATTAATTAGATAAAGCAAGGGATAGTAGTTCAAAGAAAAGGGCTCAAAATTAGAGCTACAGGTTCCAATAAGAAATCCAACAGGTTCCTCCAGAAAATTACAGGAAAGTGGATGGATGGGGGAATGTTGAGGAAGAATGAAAATGGGCAACACAGATGCCTAGTTATGGTGAGTACATAACTTTTTAATCTGATGGATGTCCTTTTCATTCTTCCTCAACAAATGGGACAGAGTCCCCAGCCACTTTAAACATGGAAGGCCCTTGTGGAAGGATAGAACTCCTGAGCTAAAGGCAGCTCTGCTTCTGGATATTAGATCCAATTTGTAATCATTAACAAAGGTATGAGCATTGGGTCATGTGACTCCTGTACAAATATCATCAATAGAAGTTCTTGACTAAAATGCAAATGAAGTGGCCATGGATCTAGTTGAGTGGGTTTTAGGTGGTCTTAGTACAGAAATACCTTGTTGAGAATTGGTCCAAGAAATGCAATCAGTAATCCATTTAGCTGTTGTAACTTTAGAAATTGGAAACCCAGTTGATTTGACAAGAAGGAAAATAAATAGCTGATCCAATTTTCAATTTGTTTCATTCTGTGTGGATAAAAACATAATTGTCTGTGCACATCTAGGAGATATAACATGTATTCTCCTTTGAAAATTTTGGAAAGAAAAAATGTAAATTAATGGATGGGTTAATGTTAGATTCAGAAGCCACTTTAGCTAAAAAGAAAGGTTTGTTCATAAAGTTATCTTGTCTTCATGGAGTCTTTAATGAACAAGCTTGGGGTTCCGAAATTCTGTTAGAAAAAGTGAATGCTACTAAAAGGGCTGTTTTCCATGACAGGAATTTTAAATAATTTTTTGCTGAAGGTTCAAAGAGTTTTTGAGTCAGACCTTGAAGCACCACAGTCAGATCCCAGGGATGTGATGGATCCTTTTTTGGAGGTCTAAGGAGAAAAGTGCTTTTCAAAAAAGCTTTGCAAAACTTGGAAGACACCAAAGAACACCTTTTATTCCCCACATGAAAATTTGAAATGGCTGCCAACTGTATTTTAATCATATAAAAACTAGCTAATTCTTTGAAAAGTGCAGCCAGAAGATCAAGAACAGCAGAAACCAGGGCAATAAAAGGGTCAGCATTATTTCTCAACGCCCAAAGGGACAATTTTTTCCATTTGCTCTTGTAAACCTTCCTGGTTGAATCTTTTTCCAAGGATAAAAGAATGGCACATACAAGGGAAGAAAGCCTGGGCTGCCTGGCTATTACTGGAACTGGAGAAAGCATGTGGTTAATTTGAGGTCTGGGAGATTGGGATGACTCATCCCTGAGGAATGTGAGAGGAGATCTGGAATTGCGTCCAGTATCCAGGGAGGATAGCAAAGATGACATCAAAGAAAGGGCAGCCACACCTGTTGAGGCCAGGAGGGGGGCAATGAGGATGACTGAGGTCTTCAACTGGATTGCTTTCTGTAGGAATTTGGGGATCAAGGCAACTGGGGGATAAGCGTAATGGACTCTGGATGGCCAAACATTGAATACAGCATCAGGGCAAAAGACTTGTTGTTGTGGGGAGATGCAAAGAGGTTGCTGCAAGGTTGGCCCTCATGACAGAAAATTTTCTCTGCTACTGTTTGTTTCAGACCACTCATGAGGCATCAGAACAGACCTGCTGTGTTTCTCTGCTAGTATGTTGGTTTTCCCAGGAATGTGCACTGCAACTAAAAAGTGGTTGGTGGAGATCGCCCACTGCCACACTCTCATAGCCTCTAAGCAGAGAGGGTAAGACCAGGTTCCCCCTTGTTCCCCCTTGTTTGTTGATGTACCAGGCTAGACACATGTTGTCGGTCTGAACTGCAATAGACTTTAGAAGAAGAACATCTCTTGAAATGCTTACAAAGCTAATAAGACTGCTCTCATCTTCAGTATATTGATATGCAAATTGGCCCTCTTGGGAAGACCAAGTGCCTTGGACCGTCCTTCCCAAGTAATGACCCCAACCCCAACTGGGAGGAGTCCATAGTCACCTTGGCCATGGGGGGGGGGGGTGGTGGTAAAAAGTACAGTTGTGTACATGTAGCATAAATGTAGATGTTCGAGTGTATTCACTGTTGCAGTCATCACACTAGGGATTATCCTGCCAAGGGTAGCCCTCAGTCGGCCCGAATACCAGAGGCTTAGTATTTCTGTGCCGGTTGCTGTTGCTCCAGGTCTGACGTCAGGTTGTCAGTGGTATAAAAACAGGCAGCCGACGCCATTACATAAGTTTTTCTTGCCCTGTCAGGAGCCCCCATTAGAGAGCTAGGTTATGGTGGAGGAACACCACCAGTAGAAAGCAAATACCAAAATTTCCTTGTAAGGAGAGAGAGAGAGAGAGAGAGAAAAACAAGGGGGGATGGAGGGAGGGAAACCAGGACTGCAACAGTGAATACACTCGAACATCTACATTTATGGTAAGTGTACACAACTATACTATGTTCTTCATGTTTCACTGTTGCAGTAATCACATTAGGATGATTCTCAAAGCTGAAGAAAAGGGTGGAGGCAGTCAGGAAGACGGGGGGGGGGGGGAGGCTGGCTAGGATGCCCTGCAAGACTGTGGTGGCAAAGCCTGCCCTGGATTTGGAGAAGACAGGCAGGTGGTAATGCTTGGTGAAGGTATAAACAGATGTCCATGTTGCAGCCTCCAGGATGTCCCTGGTGGGGACCCCTCTGAGAAAAGCTGCAGAGGTGAAGGTTGGGGGTGGTTTCCCATGCTGTTTGTAGCAGAAATGGATGCAGTGTGCTATCCATTTGGAGATTGTTTGTTTGGATATGGTTTTGCCCTCTGCTCCTGCAGTGAAGCTGATTAGCAATTGATCAGTTTTTCTAAAAGATTTAGTCTTGTCCAGGTAAAATCTGAGCTGTCTGTGCACATCTAGAGAGTTCAGAATTCTTTCCCCCTTGTTTTGTGGATTAGGGAAAAAGGTGGGCAAATGAATGGATTGGTTGAGAGCCACAATGGACACCACTTTAGGCATGAAGGACGGGTTAGTCTTGAGGGAGACCCTGTCAGCATGGAAAATGATGAAGAGCTCCACAGCTGTAAGTGCTTGTAGCTCTGATAGTCTTCTGACTGAAGTGATAGCCAGAAGAAAGGCTGTCTTCCAAGAGAGAAATTTTAACTCTGCTGAAGTTGCAGATTCAAAGGGGGGCAGATTGAGCTTTTCCAACACAAAGTTAAGATCCCAGGCTGGGGTAGGAGCTCTTCTGGGTGGTCTTAAGTTGTTAGCCCCTCTTAGGAACGGTTTGATGAGAGGGTGTGAGAATAGCGGTGGCTCTGTGCTGAAATGAGCAGAGATGGCTGAGGCATGAATTTTAATAGAAGAGAAGGATAGACCGCTGTGTAGTAGGTCTGCCAGGTAATCCAGGATGAGAGGTAGGGAGGGCTGTGCTGTTCCAGCTCCCTTATCCTGGATCCAGGTGCAAAACCTTTTCCACTTGTCAGCTTAGGATTTTCTAGTGCTGGGGCATCTAGCCTCACGTATAACATCTAGAACCTGTTTGCTTAAGCTGGCATGAGGAGAGGTCAGGAAATAAGCCAGGCTGCCAGGTTGAGGGTCTGCAATTGGGAATGCATGAATTCTCCATTCCTCTGGGTCAGGAATGTTGGGATCTGAGGTATATGCCAAGGTGGCAGGGGTGACAGGCTGCGCAGCAGTGGGTACCAGTGCTGGCGTGGCCAGTCTGGGGCAATCAGGACTGCCCATGGTTTTTCCTCCCTTATTTTAAGCAGTACCCTTGAAATGAGTGGTAGAGGAAGAAATGCATGGACCGGAGGTTTACCCACTGGAAGGATAGAGCATCCACTTTCCAGGCCTTGCTGTGAGGTTCCCTGGTGCAGAATTTGCTGAGCTGATAATTAGAGTGGGAAGCAAAGAGGTCTACCTTCGAGGTGCCCCATTTCTGGGTTACAAGGGTGAAGGTTCTGAGGGTCTAACTCCCACTCGTGTGGGTCTAGCAGGTTTCTGCTTAAGTTGTCTGCCAGTGAGTGTAGACAGCCTGGCAGGAATTGTGCTAACAGGTGTAGTTGCATGGCTGAAGCCGTATGCCAAAGGGTCATGGCAAGCCTGCAGAGGGGATAAGAGTGAGTTCCTTCCTGCTTGTTGATATACCACATCACTGTGGTGTTGTCTGTTTTGATCAGTAGTGGTCTGAAAGCTGTCAGGGCGTGCTGAACAGCTAAAATCTCTTTTAGGTTGATGTGCAGATGTATTTTATTTGGGGTCCATTGGCCCTGAATGCACCTGTCATCCAGGTGAGTACACCAGGCATAGTCTGATGTGTCTGTGGTGAGGGTCTGGGCAGTGTGGGGTTGTGGAAAGGAAGTCCCTTGTTGTGGTTGCATGCTGCTGCCCACCAAAGAAAATCTTTCCTTAGACAAGATATCATTAGTATAAGAGTTTCCAGGTCTTGAGAGTGTTGACACCAAAGGCTTTTTAGGTAGCACTGTAGTTTCCTCATAGCAGTCTGGCATATGGAATGAGTAGAATGCAGGAGGCCATAAACCCTAGAGCTTGCAGGATTTTCCTTGCAGATAACTGCATTCTGGTGGCTAGTTGAGAGAAGTAGCCTGTCAAGTAGGCTTGTTCTGGAGTAAGGAATGCCATCTGGGATGCTGTGTCCAGGCTTGCTCATAGGAAAACTATTTTTTTTTTGTGTGGGGACTACTTTTGATTTCTTTTTGTTGACAGTATACCCCAGTGATGTCAGTAGGGTCCTTTACAAAGGTCAGGTGCTGATGCAGCTTTTCCTGACTGTCTGCCTGAATCATCCAGTCTTCTATGTATGGGTAAATCTGAATATTTCTTTGCCTGCAAAAAGCAATGGTGGGAGCCAGACATTTTGTGAAAACTCTGGGAGCAGTAGATAAGCCAAAGGGAAGCGCAGAGAACTGAAAGTGCACAGATCCTGCCCTGAAACATGGGTATTTTCTGCATGATTCCCTGATTGGGATGTGTAGGTAGGCCTCTTTTAGGTCCTTGGAAAGCATAGGTAGAAGCTGCTGGAGGGTGAGCATTTTGAATTTTGGTATCACCAGGAAGGTGTTTAAAATGGATAGATCAAGGATGGGGCACCATGTGCCCTCTTTTCTGGGTACCAGGAAGAGTCTGGAGTAGAATCCTTGGTCTATCTGTTCTGCAGGAACATACTCTATGGCTCTCATGGAGAGCAGGGAAAGGACTTGCTTTTTGGCCTCTGCCCACTGGTTTGGAAGAAGATCTGGGAACCCTTTTGGGGTTCGGCAGAATGTGGAAATAAAATCTGTATCTCAGGGACACTATGTTGAGGACCCAGTGGTCATTGGTAATGGTGGCTCAGTTGCCTGCATGGAAGGAGAGTTTTCCTCCTGGGACCGGAGCAGGAGGACAGGGGGGTGGAAGTGTAAAAGTCACTGTGAGTTCTTATCATAAGGGGGTGGCTTTGCACTCCCTGTTTTTGAAGAGGAGGAACTCCATTTCTTAGATCTCTGCATTCCCTGGGGCTGTTGTCTGGGGGGTCTGCTTCCCCTGGGTCTGCGCTGAGCTTGCCAGGAGGGGGCAGGAAAGGACCGGTGCTTAGAGGGGAAATGCCTACTGATCCTCGTTGGCTGGACCTGTAAGAAGTCTTTAACTGTCTGCATAGATTTAGCTTTTTCTTCCATCTTTTTTAAGACCTCTACTGCCTTGGTGCCAAATAAGTTGTCTTTGTTCAAGGGTGCGTCTAATAATTTGGATATGACATGGTCTGGCAAGGTCTGTTCTTTAAGCCAAGCATGCCTTCTAATGACAGAACCGGTGACTGCTGCCCTGCAAGATGCTTCTAGGGTGTCAAAACCACATTGTAAGGTGTGCTTAGTTACTTGACTTGCAGAATGCATTAAATCTTGTAACTCTATTTTCTGCACAAGCAGGAAAAGAAGATATTTTTTGTTTGAGGAGTTCCATGGTATGCTGCTGATATTTCAGCATGTGGAACTGACAATTTAATGTTGTAATAGCAAGAGTAGCAAAAGTGTATACTTTTTTACACCATCTGTCCAAATCTCGGGAATCCCTGTCTGAGGGGGTGGGATTCTTAGCTGAAGTTGCTTTGATTCCTTTAGGTCCTTGAGAGATGACCTCAGGGTCAGAAGTAGGATTTTTGAAAAGAAATTTGTGAGACTCAGGGACTCTATAATACCTGTCAGGTTTCCTGGGAGCGGGAGGCAGGTTGTCAGGAGTCAGACTGGATTTCATAAAAACATCATCCACAATATCCAGGACAGGAGGAATGGCCAGAGGTCTGTGCTGTGGTAGATCTAAGAATTCCCTGAGTCTCTTTTTAGACTGAGGATAGTCCTGACATTCCCATTGGAAATGCTCCCTTAAAGTATGTAGGGTTTCTCCAAAGGAAAAGTTCTCGGGTGGAGAGGCTGAAGAGATGGATTCCTCTGCATCAAAATCCTCATGAGCAAAGAGGGGTTGCATATCTTCTTATTCAGATGCATCAGTCATCGGACTCCTGTTCAGATAAAACTGCTGGGGACAAGTCTCTTTTTCTTTTGGAAGGGGTAGCCTGGCTTCCCCTAATAAGCATTATAAGGTCTTTTGCCATTTTAAGCATTTGTGACTGAGGCAAGGAAGCAGATGCCTGAGCTTGGGTCGTCGTTTTTTGGGTGTGGTTCATACCCTGGGCCTTAGAAACTCAGTTGCTTTCAAAAGAACTAAAGACACAAAATAAGTCATTGGTCCGTGTCGAGTATCGGTAGTGCGAAGTACCTCCTCGGAAGCCAGTGCTTGCTCAGCAGCTATGGACCCATCCAAGTTAGAGACATCCGCAGGACCCTTAGTTGAAGAAGAGTCTCGTGGCATACTAGACTCTGAAAGGGTCTCGGTAGCAGCCTGCGAATCCATAGAAGCGGGCATCAGGGTCTGCGAAAGCACCTCACTGAGGACCGGAGAACTGACAACTAGCTTAACAGAAGCGTCAGCAGTTTTGGACCTGTGCGGTCTGTCTCTGTCTTTACCCTTACATTTTTTTCGGAAGATCGGCCTGATGGACTCAGGGGTTGGAACCAAATAGGGAATAGTAGGTGGATCCGAGGGATGAGAGACCAGACCATTAAAAAGAAAAAAAGCCCCTTCCACAACCTCAAAGAAAGATGGAAAAGGAGAAGCCGTGACCATCTGCACCAGAGCAGAGACTTCCAGTATAGGTAGATCACGTCTCCAACTGGATCCATGCCTGGAGGAGGGTAGCAGACCTGAGCTGTTCAGCGTTGGACCTCCAAGAGGCAGGGATGCATCTGACATCTGAGTAGAGCCAGCCCCACGGATCAGTTGTCAGTGCTTCAGCTGTCAATGGTTCAGCTCTGCGACCCATTCCAATCAGCAGGAATAGCAGCAGAGCTGGTGAAGGATGCTGTCAGAGTCAAGAGAAATAACTTTCTTCAGATCCTTTTCCAGACGTCTCGAAGCTGTCGGATCCTGAGGCTCCACAACCAAAGGACAGATCAGAGAAGGAGATAATACTGTGCGAGTAGTGGTTAGAAGACTCAAGGAGCCAAATGCCCTCATCTGAATCTGAGCTCTTAGGAACATTTACATCATCTAAACTACATCCACTTTGGAAAGACTTCTGGAGGACATGGAGGTTGTGGTAGACTGGGACCTAGAATGCTTTGTGGGAGTTTACATAAAAGGGAAATGGAGCCTGGAGAGACCGGATCCAAAACAAACACCGGGGAAAGAGCTCTTGGTGTACATGATATACTAGGTTTTGGATGCAAGGGCTTGGGATCCGAAACTTGAGCTGTGTGGCTTTCTGATATAATGATCATATCCAAAGCTTTAGGATCTGAAGATTTTGGATCCGGAGAGTACAGTTTTGAGGACACTGGATCCTAAATTTTTGAAAGTTTCTGAGATGGTTCTGAAATAGTCCTTGGGGACTTCAATGGAGAGTGCTTTCTATGCTCTGACTTTCTAAGCTTAGCCAAGTTTTTCTGAAAGAATAATGACATCCTGTATCAAAACAGGAGATTGAAGGTCAGGGATTTATAATCTACCTCCGTACATAAGTGACACAGGTGCCAAGCTCAGTGTAAATTTCGTATTGCCCATCCACCAGTCTATGTCGTTCTTAAATTGGGTAATATAAGAACTTTGCTTCACGTGGATGGGAAGCCTGTTCCATATGAGCGGCAGTCTTGGGGACATATACAGTGGATACAAAAAAGTGTACACACCTCTGTTAAAATGCCAGGTTTTTGTGATATAAAAAAATGAGACCACAATAAATCATTTCAAAACTTTTCCCACCTTTAATGTGACCTATAACCTGTACAATTCAATTGGAAAACATACAAAAAATAAAAAATGTACAATAAGCTGGTTGCATAAGTGTGCACACCCTTAAAACTAATACTTTGTTGAAGCATCTTTTGACTTAATTACAACATTCAATCTTCCTGGGTACACACCTGCCATCAATTAAAGAGACTCTGATTAACCCCAAATAAAGTCCAGCTGTCCTAGCATGATTTTCCTGACATTTACTCAGTTGCCTGCTACAGCAAAACCCATGGTTCGCAGAGAGTTTACAAAGCATTAAAGGGATCGCATTGTTGAAAGGTACCAGTCAGGAGAAGGGTACAAATGGTTAAAGGAAAGAGTTTAATGCTTTTATCGCTCTTAACAGAACCACCCTCTGCAACCACTCCCTTGGTCCAAATAATCTGATTATATATAAATTAATGAATGTCTTTAATGATTTTCATTATACTCATCTAGGATCACTTGTTTGTGTGTTTTAATAAAGGATATTCCATTCTTAACTCAATTGTGGAATACCTAATATTTTATTATTTTGTAGTACGTATTTTAAAGTTCAAATTTTATTAGAGCACTAGGTGCATAACACATTCCAAGGAGTGAACTTCACACCCTCCATACTGCGAAGTTTCCACTTGGTTTATTTTCAAGTAAGGGTAAACAAAATAGGCTAAATGGGGTGGAATTTACTGGAGAAAATTAGCAAAGAACCAAGATATTGGGAGTAAACAACTCAGTAGGAAATGTAAAGTAGGATGGAGCTAAGCTGTAGTTTGGACTACAAGTTTGAGACTGCCTTCAGAGTATAAGCAAAGAGAAAGGAATAGGGGCATGCTAAGTGAAAGACAGATTCTGGTAAAACTGAGTACAGAACGGAAGATTCTGTTAGAAAAGAGACAGTACAGTTGTGTACACTTACCATAAATGTAGATGTTCGAGTGTATTCATTGTTGCAGTCATTACATTTGGGTAATCTGTTGGCAGGTTGCCCTCAGTCGGCCTGAATAACAAAGTCTTGGGTCCTGCGTCAGTTGCTGTCTCCTCTTCCACGACGTCAGGTCATCAGGGGTATAAAACATGCAGCCGACGCCATTTTAATTAGTTTTTTTTGCCCCAGATGTCAGGTGCCCCCCCAAATGGATGGAACTAAACAGCCTTAGGTGCAGCTATAAGGCCCTGCAGGACTGCAGTGGCAAAGCCTGCCCTGGATTTAGAAAAAAGAGGTAAATGGTCATGCTTTGTGAACATATGAACTGAGCTCCAAGTAGCAGCTTCTAGAATGTTTCTGGTAGGGACCCCTCTGAGAAAGGCTGCTGAAGTAGAGGCAGCCCTGGTGGAATGGGATCTGATCCCCTTAGGCACAGGTTTACCATAGTGCAAGTAGCAGAAACTAATGCAATGGCTTATCCATTTAGAAATAGTCTGCTTTGATATAGCCTTCCCCTCTGATCCTGCAGCAAATGCCACCAGTAGTTGCTCATACTTTCTTAGAGATTTTGTCCTGTTTAAGTAGAATCTTAGTTGTCTTTGTACATCCAATGAATCCAGAATTCGCTCCCCCTTGTTTTGTGGATTTGGGAAGAAAGTTGGCAGGTGAATGGTCTGGTTAAGACCCACACTGGATACCACCTTAGGCATAAAAGAAGGATTGGTCCTGAGGGCCACCCTGTCCGGACAGAAAATAATGAAAGGCTCCACTGCCATGGAAGCCTGTAGTTCTGAAACCCTTCCAGCTGAAGTGACTGACAAAAGAAAGGCAGTCTTCCAAGAAAGACATTTTATATCCGCAGTAGCTGCTGGTTTAAAAGGAGGTAGGGTGAGTTTTTCCAGCACAAAACTGAGGTCCCATGCAGGAGTTGGTGCTCTCCTGGGAGGCCTTAAATTTTTGGCCACTCTGAGGTACTGTTTTAGCAGGGGATGAGAAAAGAGGGGAGGCTCTGTGTTGTAATGAGCCGAGATGGCAGAGGCATGGATTTTTATTGATGAAAAAGATAGGCCCTTAGGAAGCATCTCAGTTAAGTACTGCAAAATCTGAGGAATATTGGGCTTTGTTGTGTCTATTCCTTGTGCTTGGTTCCAAGCACAGAATCTCTTCCATTTATCAGCATAAGATTTTCTAGTACTAGGCCTTCTGGCCTCCAAAATGACATCCATCACAAATTTAATGAGAGATGTGGTTGGTGAAATCAATTGATTATCCATGCTGCAAGATTCAGAGTTTGAAGCTGAGTGTGCAGAATTTGACAGTTCTGCTGAGACAATAGGCGAGGTGTTTGAGGCAAGTACCATGGAGGAAGGTTTGACATATTCCTTAGAAGCGGGTACCAGTGTTGGTGAGGCCAGTGCAGAGCAATTAGGATCATTTTTGTTTTTTCCTGTCTGACTTTTAGTAAGACCATGGAGAGTAGAGGCAGAGGGGAAAAGGCATAGACTGAAGGATAGAGCATCTTACTTTCCATGCTTTTTTGTGATGAGTTCTTGTGCAGAATTTGTCCAACTGATAATTTTGGGGGGAGGCAAATAGATCTATGTCTGGGCTCCCCCATTTTTGTGTTAACATGCTGAAGATTTGTGGACCCAGTTTCCATTCGTGCGGGTCCATAAGATTTCTGCTTAGGTCATCTGCCAGATTATTTTGCTTTCCTGGCAAAAATTGAGCTTGAAAATATATTTGGTAAGTCAAGGCTGTGTTCCACAAGACCATGGCTAGTCTGCAAGGGGGGTAGGAGTGGGTACTTCCCTGCTTGTTTTTGTACCACATAACTGTGGTGTTGTCCGTCTTTATCAGTAGTTGTCCTGGATGAAGGAAGTCCTTGAAGGCTGTCAGGGCATTCTGAACAGCTAGCATTTCTTTCTGGTTGATATGTAGATGCATTTGGTTTGGGCTCCATTTGCCCTGAATGTATCTCCCTGCCAGACGTGCCCCCCAAGCATAGTCTGATGCATCTGTAGTTAGGTTTTGGGTGGCAGGGGATAGAATAAATGACAGTCCCTTGTTTTGGTGACATGTCTCTGCCCACCAAAGAAACTCCTGTTGCAGGCAGGGAATGAGAGGAATAATTGTCTCCAGGCTGTGACAATGTTGACTCCATAAACTTTTTAGATACCACTGAAGTTTCCTCATATGCAGTCTCGTATGGAATTACTAGAATACAGGATGCCATGAACCCCAAAGACTGCAGAATTTGTCTTGCAGATAGCTGGGTTTTTGTTGCCATTTGTTTGAAGTATGTTGTCAACTGAATTTGTTTGTCTGGCGTGAGGTAAGCCATCTGGGCAGTTGTATTCAAGCTTGCACCCGGAATGTAATTATTTGAGAGGGTACCAGTTGTGATTTCTTTTTGTTTATGGTGTACCCTAGGCATGCTAGAAGCCTTTTTACAAACACCAGATGTTGAAGAAGAGTGTCCTTGCCCTCTGCCTGAATGAGACAATCGTCCAGATAAGGATAAATTTGAATGTTTCTTTGTCTGCAAAATGCAATTACTAGTGCCAGGCACTTTATAAAGACCCTGGGCGCAGTAGATAAGTCAAAGGGCAGGGCAAAGAATTGGTAATGCAAAAAGCCTGCTTTGAACCGGAGGTATCTTCTGCAAGATTCCCTTATTGGGATATGCAGGTATGCCTCTTAAGTCTAGAGTTACCAACCAGGCATTCTTGCCTAGCATAGGTAGTAGCTGTTGCAAAATCAGCATTTTGAATTTTGGAATGTCCAGGAACGTGTTTAGAATTGATAAGTCCAGAATTGGACACCAAGATTTGTCCTTTCTGGGTACGAGGAAAAGCCCTGAATAAAATCCTTGTCCTTTTTCCTTTTCTGGTACTGGATGAATAGCCCCCATATCCATGAGGGACATGACTTGTTTCTGGGCCTCTGCTCACTGGTTTGCTGGCAGATCTGGCCAGCTGTTTGGAATTGGCAATGTATGGAAATGAAATCTGTACCCCTGGGAGACTATGTTTAATACCCACTTGTCCTGGGTAATTAAATGCCAATTTTGAGCATGAAGTGCTAGTTTTCCCCCCAAGGGGCTGCCAAAAGATAAGCGCTTGGAGATGGAAGAGGAAAGTCATTGAGACTGCTTACTGTAGGGTTGTGCTTTGTTGCCTCCAGATTTGGAGGTGGAGGCACCCCATTGCTTTGACCTGTAAAATCCCTGTGACTGATATCTGGAGCCTTTGGAGTGCCTGGGTTTGTCCCGAATGGCTCTGTTGGACACAGGAAAGGAACATTTCTTAGTAGGCCAGTGTCTACTGAACCTGGGTGGCTGCACTTGCAAGAAATCTTTTACAGTTTGCATAGATTTAGCTTTGTCTTCCATTTTCTTTAAAACCTCTTCTGCTTTATTACCAAAAGACTGTCATGCTGTAAAGGGGCATCCAGCAATTTAGCTTTAACATGATCAGGCAGATTTTGCTCCTTGAGCCAAGCATGCCTTCTTATCACAGATCCAATTACAGCGGCCCTGCAAGAGGCCTCCAAAGAATCAAAACCACATTGCAAAGTATGCTTTCCAAACTGTTCTGCTGAATGCAATAAATCCTGTAACTCTATTTTCCACACAATCAGAAATCAACATCATTTTCTGTTTCAGTAAGCCCATAACATGCTGCTGATATTTAAGCATATGAAACTGGCAGTTTAAAGCCCTGATTGCCAAGGTTGCAGACGTATAAACCTTCTTTCCCCATCTATCCAGCGCCCTGGAATCTCTATCAGAAGGGGTAGGATTTTTGGCTGTTGAAGCCTCAACACCCTTGGGACCCGGAGAAATAGTCTCAGGATCAGCAGCAGGATTTTTGAAAATAAATTTGTGGGAGTTAGGAACCCTGTAATATCTGTCTGGCTTACTAGGAGCAGGAGGCAGGGAATCAGGAGCCATGCTTGATTCCGAAAATACATCAACAATGTCTAATACGGGAGGTATTGCCAAAGGCCTATGCTGAGGATGAAGAAGAAAATCTCTAAGCCTCTTTTTTGATTCTGAGAAGTCCTGACTCTCCCAGTGAAAATGTTCCCTTAAAGTATGTAAAGTCTCTCCAAAAGAGTAATCCTCAGGAGGAGAAGCAGAAGGGATGGATTCCTCTGCATCAGAGCCCCCATAAGGTGGAATAGAAAATTCCTGATCAGAAGAAATGGAAACCTGATCTGAAGATTCATAATCAGTACCTTGCCTAGGCCTCTTAGCAGGGGGGGGGGGGGGGTTTGGGAACCCCTGATCAGGTAATTAAATCCTCAGCCATTCTGATCATTTGTTTTTTAGACATAGGGGCCTGATACCCAAATGTAATGACTGCAACAGTGAAACACGAAGAACATCATCAGTACAGCCTATAAAACATCACATAGTAACTATAAGAATCAAACATATAAAGTTAGAAAAACTTGGGAAAAGAGAGTAGAAAGGCAATTTAAAAGGAACATTGGGAAGAAATTCGTAGGGCTCCCAAGTACGCAACATCCGGGTGGCTTCGAATTTTTGTATGAACTGTTTACTTAGCTATTTTTATACTCTAGGTAGACTTCATAAGATTCTTCCTCACATGCATAGAAATTGCAAGAGATATGATGTGGAAAATGGAGGTAACTGGGAACATGTTGTTTTGGAATGCAACAAGTTAGCAGATTTTAATAATTTACTGCACAGAAGTGTTTTAACTATGGAAGGGATTCATTTCAGATAGAATATAGGACCGGAATTGCCTAGTTACAGCAAGGGTTTGCTGAGTTTAATGCTATCAGCTGCCAAAACAACAACAGCTAAAAAAAAAAAAAGAAATCAAAATCCATACCAGACATAACGAAAATCAAAATACATTACAAACATAATATACATCTTGTATATTGTAATGGAGATAAAAGAACAAGAAGTGGGATCTTTGCAAAAGGGAAACAGGAAATTTCATAGAAAAGAATTGTTTTTCTGGGAACAAAATATGCAGAATGAAATTCGACCAGTGATGGTATTTCCCTTAGCATTCACCTATCCCTTCTTCATCGCCTATAATCTTTTATTAACCTGCAGTCCAAACTTCTACTTGGCCTCATCCCAACACTATTAGGATTTCCCTGAATTATTATCTGCTCCCTGTACCTTGGCTTCTTTGCTAATTTTCTCCAAATCCAGACATCTTCTGCCTATTTTCTATACCTCTTCCTTGCACTAATCCCTATTGGTAAAGTCCCCTTTCTCCATTCCCATGTTGGCTTAGTTCTTAGAATATTTTCTGCTACTCTGTAAACATAATACTCTGTATGGTTACTGTTTTTTTCTAAAGGACTTACACCCAAAATCCAATACAATCTTCTCTATTTTCTCATCCCTTTACACTCTGATTTATAACTTTCTGCTTGTGTTATGTGAATGACCCTTAACCGCGTAGCTCTGAAGTATCACTTTAAATCAGGTGACCCTAAACCACCTCGTTTAAGGGGAATCAGCTTATCCCAATTAACTCTTGCCCTCATCCCCTCCTAAATTTATTTAAATGCGTTTACTAGGGTAGAACACTGATCAAACAATGACCAATTACAGGCTCAGCTTGCTTTACATGGCTTACATCATAATATAACAAAAAGTACAGTACACAGACAAAAATGGTTTTACATTTATGAGTAAGCATAGAAAAATCTGACAAATATATATATAAGATCTAATAAGCCAAACATATATACAGTTACATAAAAGGGGGAATAAAGTAGGAGGAGTAGAAGTGGTGCCCACATGGGTAATAGTAGCTAGGTTATGAAAACTAATAGAGAACACTACGATGAAAGAGGGGCCTAAATAATGCACAAAGTGTTTAGAGCAGTAACAGTGGGCAAGCTGTGTAACATTTTAGGATGACTGAGTTAATCAGATGGATTTGGAGAAAACAGTACTATGCAGCTGGAGATATCAGTTTAGGTGACATGTCTTTTAGATGAAAAGTTGCATTCAAACTGTTGTAATACATTTTACTTCAACTGTGACCTGAACATGGACTAGTTTAAGTGATCAATTACATCAGGAGGAAGTGACTGTAACAGTTTTGGGATCAGTACAGAGAAGCAATCGCTAGTAGAGTGCAAGCTGAGGGAATGGGTTTGTAGGGAACTGCAGGCTCTGGCTTGACTTCTTAAGTTATATGTCTGAGTGGCAGTAAAATGTTTGCAATACAGAGGGGAGGGGGTGTCAATTTTGAGTACACTGAAGAGTACGGAAGCAAGACTATTTGACCTGGCCTGGTACTGGACGCCACTTGACATTTGTAAGATTAAGAAAGTGATGTTCATCTCATGGTAAGTTAGCCATGAAAAGACACATTTATTAGAGAGGGTCAGAAAGGTGGCACTTATTCTGACATGAAGCAAACAAGGGAAGGCTATAGTCAAGGTGAGCAAGAAGGATGACTTCTCCTACAGTAGCCTTTGTTGGATGTATGAGGAAATGAGATACTTTATTGGCCCAGAAGTGTGGCTCTCAAATCTTCTATGTGCTCATTGAAGTATAATGATTGGTCTAGCCAGATACTAAAATATCCAAGAAGGTGCTGGTTTCAATGGTATTATCATAGTCAATGATATAAAAGGATTGGGGGGGATTTGGATAATATTTTATAGGCACTAAATAACATGGATTTTATTTCTGTCACTGAGTAGTACATTTCTGAAGTTAACCAGTATTGCAGCTCAATTAGTCCCTTTTGAAGTTGCATTTCAATTTATGATATGTGGAATCAAAACTACAGACAACCACATAATCTGCATATAGTGGTGTGATATAGGGAAGGTCTAGCGGAAGCTTTTTGATGAAGACTGAGAACAGAAGAGGTGCTAGAATGCAGAATTTCAGAGTAAACTAGGGATCTGTTGGAAAGACTAGGTCCTAGCTTAACCTACAATGAATGGCTGGAGAGAAAGTCTTTGAACCATGCAGTGGCATCAGGATTGATCTCAATAAACTGCCAAAGAAGAAGTAGAATTGGGTGGCTACATTTTTCAAAGGCACAAGTTAAGTTAATGAACAGGACTCGGGTAAAATTTCCTTTATCAATATCAGTTAACATATTACGAGTCAGGGTCCATATAGAGCAGTAATTGTGCTCTTAGCAGCCCAGATTATGTGCTGCTGATAGACAGGTGGTGGTAAATTGATTACATATGACTTTTTCCAAGAATTCTTCTAAGGGTGGGTAGGATGGAGATGGGGAGATGCAGAGGAAGTGTATGGAAGAAGAGGGCTTGGTTTCTTTTGGTATTAATCTGATAAAAGAGGATTTCCAAATATCTGGCATAGAATTTGTGGGGAGATAAATGTCATAAATGTGCTTATGAGGGGTGGTGAGGAAACATCTGCAACTGTACAAGAACCAATGGAAGATATTGTCAGGTCCAGGTGGCGAGTCCATAGGAATCTGTTCAAGTAGGGGTACATTTTTCTTAGAGTGATTTTTGAGAAGTACAAATGTTGAATAAAATGAGAGGGGGGATAGGTTGTCTTTGTTTTGTGGCTGCATTGTGTGTAGGCTTGGATGTGGAAAGGCTAGAGCATTCTCTGCGGAAGTCAGAAGTTGTAAGATTACCAGAAGGGCAGGGTTATATAATTCATTCGGGAGGATCTTCCTATTAGTTTGATGACTTCCTGCCAAAAATGTTTAAGGGAATGATGAAGGGAGGTTATAGCTTTTAGTTGTTAGATTTTAATTTACTTCAGTTCATTATTATCATCCATGACCTCTCCCTGATTTATAAAAACATTCTTCTGAAATGTTGAGATCACCACCTGATGTCTCCACCTACACACCACAGTATGTTCTTTTACAGATTTAGATGTGCTTTTTGTAAACATACTACTAAGGGTGTCCTATACTAGAACATCCATGCCCACACTTTCCATTTATTTACCATAGAAAATACAATTTTAACATCAAATCTTTCACAAAATGAACCCATCCACTTGCTTATTGTATTCATATCACATTTCACAAACAAAACAACAACACATGCATCTCAACAGCCTAACAACTTGATAACCCAATGAATAACACCCCCCCCCCAAAAAAAAAAAATAGAAAATCCAATTATATACAACATCATTGAGGGCAAGGTAGTCCACACAGCCTACCTGGACCTCACAAAAGCCTTCGACACAATACCCCACTCGGGCATCATAAATAAGCTTACCAGCATAAATATCAACCCCTATATCACAAGATGGGTTGCAAACTGGCTCAGAGATAGAACCTACATGGTCAAAATCACAGGGGCCATGTCCGAATTCAAACCAGTTACAAGTGGCGTCCCACAGGGCTCAGTTCTGGGACCTCTCTTGTTCGGTATATACTTCTCTGAGGTTCAGGCTAACACAGGGGGATTATGGCTGACAAAGTTCACAGATGACTGCAAACTGGGGGCCATAATCGAATCTCCAGCTGACACAAGCATCCTCCAAAAGGGTCTCACAGAGACGGATGCTTGGTGCCAGAGCCATGGCCTCAAGCTAAATGCTAAAAAGTGCATAGTCATCCCCTTTGGGAAAAACAAGGTGCCCACAAATTACCACATAGGTGGTAATCCATTAAGTATGGAAGAAGTAATTAGAGATTTGGGGACCAACATAGATAGTAATCTCTCCTTTGATAATCACGTTGCCAAAGTGGTTAGAAAGACCTTCTATATAGCCCACCTTATCACGAAAGGGTTCGCATCTAGATCAAGAGAGGTCATTGTGCCCTTCTACTCGTCACTCATCAGGCCCATAATTGAATACAATGTCCCTTTTGGGATGTACCTTACCCGACACCTGCAGCAACTGGAGAGACCCCAAAAGTACCTCACCAAGAGGATCATGGGCTACAAACAGATGTCCTATGCAGCTCGACTAAAGAAACTCCAGCTCTACTCTACTGCTTACCGCCTACTCAGAGGCAATCTATGCCCGACGTACAAAGCCATGTCAAACCCAGAATTAATGGACATGCTCCACCTCAAAAAATCCAAATCCCTTAGAGCTACACGCTCCAGGGAACTAAACCTCAGCACAAAAATAAATAGGACATGCTGGAGGGACAGATTAATTTCCCAGAGGCTCCCCTCACTCTGGAATAGAATCCCAATTCATGTTAGACATAGCCCCTCGCTGACCCTCTTCAAGCGAAATCTGGACGCATGGATGGGAAATTGCAAATTCACCCCTGGGATCTCTTCTGTGTCCCTGCTAGACAGAGGCACAGTAAACTAATCTTAAAAGGGTACCTTCTGTGACCTACTTTACAGAGGCACAGTAGGCTAATCTAATAGGGAGGCGGAAGCCAAATACAATCTGGCTAGGCTTATAAATGCCCTAGGGCAGATAGCCTAGTATCTACCTATGAACCTAATCACTACTTAAGGACCAACTGGACATACCAGCCCAAGGCCACTCTGCTGTTCTCAGGAATGTATGGCTGAAAAGAGTGAGCAGAGCACACGCATGCATTTGTCTGATGCAAGTATCTATTTTAAATCCTAGCTGTAGTAACTAGAGCCCCTATAAAGAAAAGCTCAAGTACCGGGAGGCTAAATTGCAGCATCCTTGAATTAAAACTATGCCTGGGGGAACAAAAGGAGACCACAAAATGTGCCCACCTACCATGGATCCAATGGCACCCCCCCCACACACACACACACACACAGACACGTGCAAAAAGGGCACATGTTCAACTACAGTGTTATCACACCAAGTATAAGCCAAGCATTACAATGAGGAATTCCTACCTTTTGACAAGGTCATAACAATTTAATAGACAGGTTTTATGTGTATTTCTGAAGCTTTGCCTGATAACAAGCTAGCAGTTCAGTTCAGAGCATTCATTAAACCTAAAGTATATTTTGTCAGCTTCATGATGCAGAAAGGTGAAGCCTGACTGCAATCTAGAAGACACAGGATAATCAAGTGACCTGGAGAATCCAAATGAGAAGGTGGGAGTGAGCAGTCAGTGCTGGGTCTCCCATCCTAGGGAAAAGTAGTCAGCAAGATTCACTGCTGAAGTGATATTCAGTTGAGGCTGGATGTCACAGCTAGCTTCATTAGCAGCAGTAGAGCTGTTTGTGGGGGGCGATACCAAATGAAACCTGTTGCAACCACAGTCATGCATGCATAGTGGTGCCCATGACTGAAAGGCCAATACTGTGACTAACCCTGTCAGCTAATGAGGGCAAGGGTTAAAGAAGAAGGCCCTGAACGATACTTGGCAGATGGCCTCCAATGATGAATAGGTAAGTAAGAACACAAGAGGGCTGATGGTTGGCAAGCAGTGTGGATGAAAACCATATTAAAAAAAAAAGTAAAAATAAAGCCTCCTGCATCTCTTGCTATTACAGTTTCACATTTACTGCTCTAAGTTTCTCATGCACAACTAACTTATTTAGGTCATGAAACCCAACAGATTACATCAGTAGAAATAGTTATTTTAGTTATAATTGTATTAGAAACATGCAGCATCTTGGTCACCAAGGTATGACTTAACATTCTCACATAACATTGATACAATCATATAGTTCTCCCTTATCTATCATGTCGTCTTAATTATCTGTCAATACATTTTTATTTCCTTTAACCCGGTACTTGAAAAATCATTTGATCTGCCAAAGACTAGGAGGTCAAACAAGGTCAGATCTTTCCTGGATAGACACATATCTTACCTTTCGAGCTAGCAAGCAAAAATGAAGAACACTGAACTGAACAAACTTTCTGGTACTTGAAGTCTGTAAGGCTCCACTCTCACAAAAACTGATGAATCAAAATGCAGTCAATGACCTTGAAGAAGGTACCCATTCAAATTCACACTTTGAGTCTTTTCCACAACCTAAGCTCAGGTTTCTGTGATGTGAAAGCCACTGCATACCCAGTCCTTGGAAGCTGACAAAATGCTTGTAGTGTGTTAAATTACTAAGAACCCAGATGGAAAAGGCTCTGTTATTTTAACTACGTTATTTGTTTGTTTGTGTCTTTCGGCTTATCCCGGTTAGGGGTCGCCACAGCAGAACTCCGGTCCGCTAATGTTTGGTAGTGGATTTTTACGTGCCGAGTTACCAGCCCTGACGCACAACCTTCAATGAAGGCACGCCCATTCATGCATGCCTCCACACAGAAGACGCTCTAGCTGAGAATCGAATACGACAACGTCTTACTGTGAGGCGACAACGCTACCGCAGCACCACTACCGCGGGTATTTTAACTACATTATTAACTGTATAAAATTCTCTTGCATATAAATTTCTAAGTATATAGTAATCTACAGAGGATGTGGCACTTTTCATATCTTTTAATGGAAGTGCCTTATTTTGGACAGAAAAAGCTTTTTTTCCTATTTAAATGTGCATTTCCAATATATATCCCTAAAGATTGTATTTTGGTACTTGTTATCTATTTTATGTAAATTTAACAGTACTGAACTGCTAGTGTTAGCTGACTATGTTACAGTCTTTACATATGCCAAGAGTTTCGAATAGTTTTTCAAAAGCATATCATTAAATCCAAGGGTGTTACTTATAATATATTTTCTTAATATCCATATGGTTAGCCATTCTGTATTAGATAAACCAAATTATTTATTGCTTTTGTTTACTGTGAAAGTCCAACTAGGCTCAGGATCCATTTTTGGCATAGGCCCGGGAAGAAAACTCTAGTACAATACAACTGAACACAGACAATTACCTCTAACACAGATGCTCTACACTTGAGCATGGGAATTGACAGTTTTATACAGTACATACATAAACTTGGAAAGCAGAAATTCATAGTGGAATTATATGCAAACAGGCGTTGTCTTATAAAGGCAGTTGTTCACTGCATTATTGATACAGTATTCAGACACACTGTAGGGGGTAATTTTATGCGGTTACTCTGTTTTAGAAGGGATAAAGAGTTAAGCAAGGGAAACAGTTAGAGGACAGAAAAACGGTTTAATCAGGTGGATGACATCTGCAATGCCATGGGTTGAGTAGGTGTGTTTTTAGTTGAAGCTTGACAGACTTTAGTAATGGTTCTTTTCTAATTGTTAGGGCGATGGGGTTTCATGCTCTAGATACTATGTGAGAATATAGGGAACAGTCAGCTAAGCTGTTAGATTTGGATACAAGTAGTAGGGATTTGTCGGAAGAGCACAGAGTTCTAGATTGGTGGTAAGATTGTATTAGGATTGTTAAGGATAGATAGGCATTTGGTTTATATAGTAGCTTGTAAACACTCCATATAATTGAATGTTCATAATCTCCAACGTGTTTAACAGGCAGAAGTGATCTAAACTCATCTGAAAGCTTCTGCCAGTGTTAAGTCTGTGCATGATTGTGCACAACAGGGGTTGGGGAAACTGCCCTTTCCTCCCTGTAGAGCAATCTCTGAGTTGGTATATATAATTAGCAATTCCCCCCACCCCTGCAAAAAAACATTAAGTGTTTTGTTTTTTCACAGTTTTGGCTTTTGATCTTTTCGGATCAATGGTTAGCCATTCACGATCTGTGTACTTTGATGTTTAGAACTATACCCAGTAGCTTACGGACACAGCAGGGAGTTAACAGTATACGAGTTGGTGGGGGTAGTTTGAGTTATGGAGGTGTCAAAGTGCTAGGCTGGCTGCAAATTTTGAGACCTTGTTGTAGCACTTTTCAAGCTTGTTTAGGTAAGTTTGTTAGATGCTGGTAAACACTGGTGCAGCACAGAGAAGGGTGGGTAGGAGGAGGGCTCCAGTGATATGAGATCTAACTATGTTAAACAGCTAGATATGGTTTGGCTCTAGAGAGTGTGCCAAGTTTTTGATGAGTTTTTTAATTATGCGATATAAGTGGGGACTGAATTTCAGGGTTTCTTTTATATGAACACCTAGCAGTTTGGTATGAGTAACAAGTTGTATTTTGGTGTTGTTAGAAGAGGTAACATCCTGCTTTTTTTTTCTGTTGTGTTTGTTTTGGTGTTTTATGTGCAGTTGTAACAAGCTATGAATTTTCTTCTCTTTCCAGTCTAGAAATCTATTACTGGCAATTTCTTTTAGGCACATGTTAATGCATAACAGATATATATAGAAGAAAACTATTTCTTGTAGTTACATGTATACATTAACACTTTGAAAAATCATCAATATATTACTTAAATATTTAGGTTTAATTAAACTGTACATATTGAATGTAATTTGAGATAATGAGCCAAAACATGTCCATAAATTTATGTTTTTGATACTGCTGTGGTACTATTATTATTGTCGAGCTGCTCATAACATTTCATGATTTTTTTTTAACACATTCTCAATGTCAGACACTTTTTTATTACCACCTAGGAAATTTATGGCATAAATATGACTTATTTAATAATTTAATTTGTTAGTTTGTTTACATAAACATCTTTGGATTACCACTGTGTGAAGCAAATATGAATATTTCTAACATTATCACAATTTTTTGTTTTAATATCCTCTGACGGTTACCAAATGCTTGAACTGTGTCTAAAAATGCTTTCCCATTTTTGTACTTTAAATTTAGCCAGGTTATTTTTTTCTGAATATCTAAGCAATTCTTTATTACATTCCTCAATCTTAATTTTGTACTATAAATATTTTACCATATAAATATGATTTTACAGAGTAACCTTTTGAAATGTCAGAACTAAGAATGTAGAGTCCCATAATGTGGAGACCGAAAATACAGTTTTACATATACTAAGTCAGAGATTGCCATTTCTTGGAATATTCCCTTTTCTCAGAGGTATGTCAATAGGGGGTGCAGAAGGGCTTACCCCCCCCCCCCACCCACAAAAGCAAGTTTAAAGACAAACATCAAAGTTCAATATTGACTCTTTTCAACTGTCTAAGCAAAGGCAAGAAAAATTACTGAAGTTTAAGTAGTCCAGGCAAACAATCAAATCAAATGGTGAATCCGTCTTACATGATGACCAAACTAGACAATGTTGTCTTTAATACTTTATGTAATGACCATCCTAGACAATGTTGTCTTTAGTACTTTATGTAATGACCATCCTAGACAATGTTGTCTTTAGTACTTTATGTATATCTTAGCACTTCAGCAGCCTAAAGGAAATATAAAAGTTATAAAGCAAAATCTACTGGCTTAGACACTTTAGCCCAATCTGCTCTATTTTTTCTACAGCAGCAGCCAACTCTGGTTCAATTAAGCTCTCAACTAACTAAGCTAACTCTCAACTAAGCTGTTGGAAACTGTTTTAATATTCCCAAACAAATTCAACATTATTCCTCCTTACTCTGCTTTCTTGTTTTTCTTCTGGTGCAGCAAGATTTCAATCTGGTCTTCCAATTCCTTCACACGATTACTAACACAGGCATCTCTACCACTATTTATATACCGGTCACCAAAGAAGTTAACACTGCCTTCAGGTCCTGGTACTACAATTCATGAGGCTTGTGCAATAAAGTGATAGCATGTTTATTTTACTCAAACTGACAATAATTGCCTGAAACTGTATTTCATCTCCTGTTCAAAAGTGTCCAACGACTCCCCTCTTGTTATACCACACTATCTGCCATCACAGAGCCCAGAAGAATGCATACATCATCTTAGAGGCTGGACTTTTTTTTTTTTTTTTTTTTTTTTTACCATCAGTGTCAGAGTCACAAATGCTTGCATGTTACTATCACAGACCTTATCTTAGCTGTTTTTCACAACACCTTTGTGCACTACTGCAATGCCCTCATACAGCATCTCAACAGAAAATTACTTTTTTAAATGACTGCAGTCACACAGTAAATGTATGACTAAAATAGTGGAAGAATGAGATGAGTTCAAATTCAAGTGTACTTACATGCTTGAGCCCAAGCACTATAGCAGGAAGTATATTTGAGCAAAAAAGACAAATGATAATAAAGACATACATAAATAAAAAAGCAATAATCCACTGCTGTACGTGAGCATACCAGGATTTAGCCACAGCTGATGTGGTTTGATCATGAAGGTGACTGTAAAAGGGCACTTCTGTTTTCTTCCATGTTGTTTTCGCTACAGTGATGTACTACACATGCGAATGGGATTTACATTCCCACACTTACACAGTACATCAGTGCTGGAGAAGAGACAGAGAAAACAGAATCTCTGTTGCTGTTTATTTAATTAATTTATTTATTTTAAATAGACATTTACAGAGACACTGCAAAAATCAGGGATGTTTCTGTTTTAGTTTTGCAAAACACACCTGATTTTTCTTATATTTTGATGTGTCCTCCAGCATATGTCAATAGAAAAGTCTGTCCGCTTAGTAGTACTTCTACTGGTATATGCTCAATTTACAATAGGCATGCTGGTTGGGCTGTCCATTCAGTGTGCTCATTTTTGAATAGTAATGAGCCACTACAGTATAAATAAAAATATAAAACACTAACAAAGAAAAAAAATAGAATACAGTAAAAACTGGTTAACATGATGGCAAACATCAACCATATGTTAAGTGAAATAAGTAGGTCTCCAGGGAACAAATTAGAGACAGATTACAGCAGCTGAAAGCAAGTGATGACATCAAAAGGACAGTAGTTAATGGAAACAAACAGGTGAAAAAGAAGAATGTTTAAAACAAAGGAACTGCAACACCTAGACATCAAGATAGGATATGAATCATCTAATACTTTTATTAAGCATACTGCTTTTGAAGTTAAATACTTTCACGTTTTTCTTATTATACATGACAAAATAAGGCTGAAAGCTTACTTCAGAGAAGGTGACTACAGCAAACTGATATTATGTTTAAGGAAATAACAGGCTGAGGCAGAATGAATGTTTACATGGGGCTTTTAAGTCAATCCTGCAATCCTTGTTAAATACAATGATCTTTTAATGTCTGAAAAATACCTGAAAGTCAAACATTAGCTTTACATTTTCTTTCACAAAACATTGAACTATTACAATCTGAAAACTTACAGATCGCACAACTTCACTGATCAAAATGGGGGGAGTCTTCTTGCTGGGACTGGAAGGCAATATCCATTGACTGTAGAGTTCCAACAAAAACTGGGAGCAGGAATGTATGTCGACACCAGCTCTGTGCTTCCTGGAAATCATTTAATGCATACACAATTACAACTGGCACTACAAAAAAATATCACAGTTTACCTTAAAATATTGTGTAAGGCTGCTAAAACAAGTAAAGGTATTCCATTCTATAAACTAACTCTTCAACATTTGTCATGCATATCAATAAAGTTATACAAAGTAGAGTAAAACATTGAGACCACAGCCTACAATAAGGTATATCTTGCATAAATACAACTGGAGTGTTACTTGTGTATTAATGTCCTTTAAATTGGTCTGACTTCCCCCTATCCATTTACTCAGCAAACCTAAAGGCTTCTAATGTAGACACTTAAAAAAAATGTAATGCCACACCTCTGAGAGATGCTCAGTCAACTGGCCTTGCATTCTGAAAGGTTCCTATCCTTTAAACAGCAGCAGCAAGCTCTCCTCCTGTGTAGGGCAGTCTCATTAAAGAATATCCACTCCTTTAACTATGTGCATTGTTGTTCGTAATAATGAAGTGTCCAAAAGGGAAGAGAGAAAACCCCTCTTACCAGTTCTTTCGCACACTACAAAATGGACCAGTAAGGACCAGGTTAAGAAATGACACAGAAGAATCTGAAATGTAAAAATACCTTGGAGATAGAATGTGTGGTGCTACATTTGTTGACTAAGCATCACTTTTTACATTTGTTAACCGGGAAGGTCCAACTGGATGTATGACCATTTTCAGCGGAGGCCCGGGAAGAAAAGCTCCATACAGAAAACATAAGACAGAACAGCATAATACAATGTAAAATACAATAGAGAAATACAATCCAGAGAAATCTTTACATATTTACATAAAGAAACCATTCCACTATTAGTATAATTCAAGATAGAGGTTATAAAATATATTTGTAGGTCATTTTCCAAGTTCCCAGCCCAACATTTAAAAAGTCCATATATATTTCTGTGTTTCTTTGTAGGTTACATAAAGTACATTCGAGACTTCACTTAAACAGCTTGTTAGTACAGAGTAATATAGGTTAGGATTTAGAGACACTGCTCGGAGACCCTAACTGGGTGCACAGTAGTAAGGTGTGGGGATTAGACAGGGGTAGAGCAAGGACAGAGCCATCACATAGTGAAGTATTGAGTAAGGATTTTTTTTTTTAATTGGGTTGGAGAGGGCTGTAAGTTTATTTCTGTAGGAAGAGAGTTCCAGACTTTACCAACTGAGTTCATAAACAGAGCTTCCCCAGCTGAGTTGTTAGCTTTGAAGGTGAAAGCTAGCATTTTATTAGAGGTTCGAAGAGTTTTAAGGTTCTGGTAGGGGGTGATGAGAGTTTTAAGATCAGGTGTCCATTCTGGCTGGTAGAGAATCTTGTGGGCGGTTATTAGTCAGTTAGTTAGTAGAAGGTTAAGTAGTTCAAGCCAGCTTAGTAGTTTGAGGTTGTGGCAATGATGGGTCCTACAGGCATAGGCGGTGGCAAATCTGGCAATGTGATTATAGCAGGTTGTGAGCTTGTTCAGGGAAGTTTTACTCAGGTTGGTGAATAAGGGGAAGGCGTAGAGAAGTGTGGATAGGAGATGAGTGAGAGCAAGAACAGTTCTGGCTAGGGGAGTTAAGAAGGGTTTGATTCTATGTAGCCAGCCATGTTTTTTATTTACTATTTTGATGGTATGGTTGATATGCAAGTCCAACTTTAGGTTGTTGTCAACTATAACTCCTAGTAGTTTGGTTGAGGGGTCTGGTGAGATAACAGTGCCATTTGTTAGATGTAATGGAGAAGGTGAGAGAGGAGGTGTTACGAGATTGGGAGAACAGCAGCAGTTTGTTTTTTTTGGGGTTTAGTATGAGACGGCGATAGAGGAGCCAATTTTCAACTATGCTAAATGTGTTTTGTGATAGTGTCAGTAGTTTTTCTGGGGTTGTAGCAGATTAGGGTTGAGTCGTCTGCATATTGAATACAGGTAGTGTCTGGTATTACTTTATGCAAGCCATTAATGAATACTGAAAATAGGAGGGGCCTTAAGATGGATCCTTGGGGGACCCCAAGTGTTATAGGTTACAGGGTAGATAAGTTATCTTTCCACAGGACTGCCTGTTGTCTACCTCCCAGATATGACTTAAGCCATTGCATTGCATGGGTGTCTAGGGAGATTTGTTCTAGGGTTTGCAGGAGAAGTTGATGGTTTACCATGTTGAAAGCTTTGGAAAGATCTAGGAAGATGGCTAAGGAGAGTTTTTTGCCATTACGGTTATGATTTATGGCATTGGTAAAGGATAGTAGGGCAGTGGTGGTGCTGTGGTTTGGTCTGAAGCCATGTTGAGTATTTGACACGTGATTGTTATCAAGAAGATAGGCTAGGAATTGTTTTTGGATACATTTTTCAGGATTTTGGCTATAGGAGAGAGTACTGCTATGGGTCTGTAGTTTGAGAGGTCAGTGCAATTGCCTCCCTTGTGGAGTGGAATGATATGGGATACCTTCCAGGTAGTGGGAATGGTAGCTTCAGATATGGATCTGTTGATCATAATGGATAAAAGGTAGGCTACAGCATCTGCTGCTTTTTGTAGGTAGATTGCAGAAGATCAGCGGCAAAGGTAGTTGGTTTTAGTTTTCTAATTAGAGTAAGGATAAATGAAGTTGAGACTGGTTGAAATTTGAAGGTAGTCTGGGTAATGGGTGTAGAGGCTGATGGGTTTGGTGCACTGGGGGATAAGTTATTGGCTAAGTTTTGGATAGTTTCTGTAAAGAAGCTATTGAAGGTGTTGACTGCCTCTGCTGGGGAATTTGAGTTGTAAGTTGAGGGGACAGGGTTGGTAGATAGTCCTGGATGGAGCAGTGTGTTTAGAGTTGCCCAGAATTTATTTGGTTTGTTCTGGTGTTTTTGTTGTAGGTTGTGACAGTAGTTTTTTTTGTCGGTTGTGACAGATTTTTTGGTCATTCCTTAATTGTCTATAATGGAGTTGATCTGTGAGGTTTTTTTGAGGCACGCCAAGTGGCCCAAGCTTTATTTCTTAGTAAGTTTTTTTGCCTAGTTACAGCTGTAAGCCATGGGTTACTTTTGGTTTTAGTCCTAATGGTACGAGCTGGAGCGTGGCTGTCTAGGATGGATAAGAATTTAGTATTCAAGTATTTTACAGCTTCCTCTAGTGGAAGATGCTTAACTACTGACCAGTTGCAGAGTTTAAGGTCTATTTGGAAATTCTTAAGGTTAAAATTTTTCTTGTTCCTGATTGTTTTGTAGGCAACTGCATATCTGACAGGTATGTTCTTACCAGAACAGCCTAAGATTGGGTTTACTGTATACACCAGTTAGCATCTCACATCTTTTTTATGGAAGCTTCCATGCTTGTGGATTGATAAGCTAAAGGTGCACGTTGTGCTGACATTTGTTGAATACATAATTACGCTCACCCCCAAGCCAACCAGTTCATCTCTCGCAGATCAACATCATCAGTGAGGCTCTGACATGAGCACTGCAGACAAGTGATACACAACTGTATTGTTGTGAGTTTACAAGGAATCCAAAATCCAATGCCAGGTGGGGCACAGAAATGGGGTATACTTGACCTATCAAGCATAGTCATCTTTCTAGATCAATTGATCAACTAAGGCTGTATCTTTTATATTTGATTTCAAGGACTTTCCTTAATAGCTCTTACAGTTGGGCTCGAGTGAAATCAGTGAGTAAAATTACCCTGGAAAGAAATGAAGCAACACACGCACCAACAAAAAGGCAGTAAAGTGGAGAAAAATTAGCCAGTAGGCTTGACAACAAAGCTACAAGCAGGGAAGATTTCCCAGGAAAGAAGCATCACAGACCACAGGACAACACTGGCCAAATCTGACAAGAACCGACCAAGCACTGAAGCAGCAGATAAAACATCCTGGGCCAGTGAGTGAAATGTACAATGGCACATGGAAATGAATTCCTCCCAAAAAGGCAAGGCAAAAGTACAGTTGTGTACACTTACCATAAATGTAGATGTTAAAGTGTATTCACTGTTGCAGTCCTAACCAATGGGTTATCCAGCTCCTGGTAGCCCTCGATCAGCCAGAATACCAAAGGTAAGTAAATATGACATCGGCTGTCGTCGGTTGTAAAGGACGTCAGAACGTCCGATACAAAAGGAGGCAGCCGACGTCACTTCCTCAGTCTTTCTTGCCATAACAGTCAGGAGCCCCAAGAAAACAAGACTTAAACCAAAAATAAAGTAACTTTGGTAAAGTAAACCAGATTCAGCCTGCACCTTAGGAAAGGAGAGCAGGAGAGGACCAAAAAAGGGGGAAGGAGGGAGGGAAACCAGGACTGCAATGGTGAATACACTCGTACAGCTACATTTACTGTAAGTGTACACAACTGTACTATGTTCGTCGTGTTTCACTGTTGCAGTCCTAACCAATGAGATGATTACCAAAGCCCAGAGAAAAGGCAGGCGGTACCAACAGAATCAAGGATTGGACAGAATGCCCTGCAGAACAGCAGTGGCAAACCCTGCCCTGGCTCTAGAAAACAAAGGCAAATTGTAATGCTTTGTGAAAGTGTGAACAGAAGACCATGTGGCAGCCTCTAAAATGTCTTTAGTAGGGACACCCCTTAAAAAGGCTGCAGAAGTGGAAGCTGCTCTTGTTGAGTGGGTCCTAAGCCCTTGAGGAGGAACCTTGTCATGAAAGAAATAACAGAAAGTAATACAATGTGCAATCCATTTATAAATGGTTTGCTTAGAGATAGCTTTGCCCTGAGCTCCAGGGGCAAAACTGACAAACAGCTGTGCTGATTTCCAAAGGTCTTTAGTCTTATCCAGGTAAAACCTGAGCTGTCTACGCACATCAAGAGAATGCAGGATCCTTTCACCCCTATTTTGAGGATTAGGGAAGAAAGTAGGAAGGTGTATGGACTGATTAAGAGTCAAACTAGAAACCACCTTAGGCATAAAAGAGGAATTGGTTCTCAGACAGCCAGGATCTGCATGGAAGATAAGAAAAGGCTCCACAGCTATCAAAGCTTGCAGCTCCGAAACTCTCCTTGCTGACGTTATAGCCAAGAGGAAGGCAGTTTTCCAAGAGAGAAACTTTAAATATGCAGTGGCAGCTGACTCAAAAGGAGGAAGAGTGAGTTTCTCTAAAACAAAATTAAGATCCCAGGCCAGAGTAGGTGCCCTCCTGGGAGGTTTTAAGTTGCAAGCACCTCTGAGAAACATTTTCATCAGGGGATGAGAGAAAATGGGTTGCTCAAAAGAACAATGAGCAGAAATGGCTGAAGCATGGATCTTGATAGAGGAAAAAGAAAGACCACCTTGAAGCAAATCAGCCAAGTATTCCAGGATCAGAGGAAGAGTAGGCTGAGAAGAAGATTCCCCTCTAGCCTTCATCCAATGAGAGAAACTTTCCCATTTACCAGCGAAGGACTTCCTAGTGCTAGGCCTCCTGGCCTCCCAAGGTACGTTAACCACCTGCTGGGAAAGGGAAGAAGAAATGGATTGAGTCATACAATGAGCCATGCTGCCAAATGGAGAGACTGAAGATGAGGATGTAAAATGTTTCCCTTTACTGAGCCAAAAGACCTGGTTTCAGAGGAAGACGCCAAGGAGGAAATTGGGAGAGACTGAGAAGCAGTGGATACCAATGCTGTCTGGGCCAGTCTGGAGCTATGAAAATGGTCCTTGGACTTTCGTCCCTGATCTTCAATAATACTCTGGGAAGAAGAGGAGGGAAGGCATAAACTGACAGTAGCGACCAAGGGAAGGACAGAGCATCCACTCTCCAGGCCTTGGTGTGATGCTGTCTGGTGCAAAAAAGTGGTAGAAGGTGGTTGTCTGGGGAGGAGAAAAGATCCACCTGAGGAGTGCCCCAACGTTGAATAATGCTGTAAAAGACTGCTCTGTTCAGTTGCCACTCGTGAGGATCCAGGGTCTGCTCAACTGGTCTGCCAAAACATTCTCTCTCCCTGGAGCTAGGAGATGCAGGCCCAAGGATGCTGCTGTGGACCAGAGAATCATGCTCTGTCTGCACAGGGGGTAAGAATGAGTCCCTCCCCGTTTGCTGATGTACCACATGACTGTGGTGTTGTCCGTTCGGATAAGCAGCATTCCTGGAGAAAGAAGATGCTTGAAAGTCAGTAAGGCCTGCTGAACTGCTATCAACTCCTTCAGGTTTATGTGCAAGTGCATCGGCTGGGCAATCCAACGTCCCTGTATGCATCTGCCATCCAGGTGAGCTCCCCAGGCATAGTCCAATGCGTCCGTGGTAAGAACTTGAATGGCAAGAGGTGGGCGAAAAGGCATCCCTCTGTTTTGTAGACAGGCTGTCGCCCACCATAGAAACTCTGTCTGCAGACATGGAAGCAGAGGAATTATCATATCCAGGTCCTGTGTGTGTTGACACCAAAGGTTCTTGAGGTACCATTGCAATTTCCTCATATGCAGTCTTGCATATGGAATCATGAGAATGCAAGAGGCCATGTATCACAGAGCTTGCAGGCATTTCCTTGCAGAGAGCTGGGACAGGCTTGCCAAATCCTTGAAGTAAACAGAAAGAGTTGCCTGCTTCTCCTGGGTGAGATATATCATCTGGGCGGCTGTGTTCAGACTCGCATGTTATCTCCTTGGTTGGAACCATTTTTGATTTTTCCTTGTTGAGAGTGTAATCCAGGGAAGAGAGAAGAGTCTTTATGAATTCCAGATCCTTTAGCAGCTGTTCCTGAGAATTTGCTTGAATTAGACAGTTGTCCAAGTATGGGCAAATCTGAATTTTCTTCTGCCTGCAAAAAGCAATGACTAGAGCTAGGTACTTTGCGAAAACTCTGGGAGCAGTAGATAAGCCAAAGGGCAACGCAGAGAATTGATAATATTGCTTGCCCACTCTGAAACAAAGGTATTGCCTGCAACTTTCCCTGATAGGGATGTGCAGATAAGGTTCTTTCAGATGCAAAGTTACCAGCGAGGAGGCCTTGTCTAACATTGGTAGCAACTGATGCAGTGTGAGAGCATCTTGAGCTTTGAAATTACCAAGAAAGAGTTCAGAATGGATAGATCTAGGATAGGATGCCAGATGTCTTCTTTTTTTGGAACTAAGAAAAGTCTGGAATAGAAGCCCTGGCCTACCTGCTGAGCAGGAACTGATTCTATTGCCCCCAGATGTAACCGAAACAAAATTTTCTTTTCTGCTTCTGCTCTTTGGTTTGGAGGAGTGTCCGGGAATACTTTGGGCACTGGAAAGGTGTGGAAAGAAAACCTGTGCCCTAGGGTTACGGTTCTGAGTACCAATTTGTCGTCTGTGATGGTGGCCCAGACATTTGCAAAAATGGCCAACCTTCCCCCTAAAGGAAACTCCGGGCAAGCAGGAACAGGCAGAAATTGGACAGAGTCATTGAGAATGCTTGGACTGAGATGTAGGCTTAGAAGTGGAAGCATGTCATCGCTTAGACCTTTGAGGGGTAGCCACCTGGCCCTAGAAGATTTGTAACCTCTAGTGCTAGAACGGTTCTGTCTGCTGGTATCAGGAAACATCCAACTCTTAGAAGGGTAATTCCTGCTGAAGCGAGGAGGTTGAACTTGCAGAAAGTCTTTAACTGTTTGCATAGACTTGGCCTTATCTTCCATCTTTTTGAGAACTTCCTCTGCTTTGCTGCCAAAAAACTGTCCTTATGTAAAGGTACATCTAAAAGCTTAGACTCGACAGGCACTGGAAGAAGCTGTTCCCTGAGCCAAGCATGCGTTCTGATTACAGATCCAGTAGCTGTCACCCTGCAAGAAGCTTCTAGAATGTCAAAACCACAATGTAATGAATGTTTATTGACAAGACTAGCAGAATTCAGCAAATCCTGCATATCCTTACTCTCTGCCAAAGGAGGCACACTTGCAATCTTTTACTTAATAGCCTCCAAGGTGTGCTGCTGATACTTAAGCATATGAAAAAGGCAATTAGTAGACCTTATAGCAAGAGTGGCAGAGGTATAAACTTTTTTACCCCAACTATCTAGGTTCCTAGATTCCCTGTTGGAAGGAACAGAATTTTTGGTAACAGTGGCCTTAACCCCTTTAGGCCCTTGAGAAATAACCTCTGGGTCAGCTAGCGGATTCCTAAAGAGAAACAAATGAGAATCAGGGACTCTATAGTACCTAGCAGGTTTCCTGGGAGCAGGAGGAACAGAATTCTGAGTCAAGGAATTTTCCAGAAAAACATCATCAACCACTTCCAACATTGGAGGTATAGCCAGAGGCTTATGCTGAGGCAAATCCAAAAACTCCCTGATCCTTTTCTTAGATTGGGGATAATCCTGACTTTCCCATTTAAAATGCTCCCTAAGAGTATTCAAAGTATCACCAAAAGAGAAATCTTCTGGAGGAGAAGCAGAAGGAATGGATACCTCTGCATCTGAATCTTCAATAGGAGAAAAAACCCGAGAAACTTCCTCTTCATCAGCAGAAATGCTAGAGGTATCAGTACCTGAATAAGATAAATCTGCTGGACAGAACTCCCTACCCCTTTTTGAAGGAGGAGGTTGTGAACCCCTAATAAGAGTCAAAAGGTCATTAGCCATTTTAACCATTTGAGATTGAGGGGAATGTGAGGAAGCTGGAGCCTGTTTCTTCACAGGCTTACGACTGGAGGATTTACCTGCAAGTCTGAAGGACTCAGGAGGCTTGGCCACCGCCGATGTCGTGGTAGAGGTTGTCGGTATGAGCTTGCTGTCAGAACGAAGAACAGAGGCCTTGGAAACTGGCGCCAGCTTAGCAGCTCCGGATCCAGCTAAAGAGGTGACAGGTGAAAGGTCAAAAGACAAAATGGAAGCCGGAGGACTGGGGGACTCTGAAATGGTCTCAACCATGACCTGCGGTTGAAAATCCGCGGACTTCAGGGGCTGCAAAGGCACCTCACTGGCTACCGTGGGGCTGACGACCAACTTAAGATCATCAGAAGACTTGACCCTCAGAAGCCTGTCACGGTCCTTATCCTTACACTTCTTAGGAATATCTGAAGCCTGAAGACCAGCGGACGCCATACCGACAAACTTAGGCCACACTCCAAAATGCTTAGCTAAAAGCTTAGCCCGACGATGAATAGTACGCGGATTAAAGGAAGCACAGAGATCACAATTAGGAATGTTGTGGTCAAGGCCTAAACAAATAATACAATAGGAATGAAAATCTCGATGGGGAATCTGCTTTCCACGGGCAAGGCAATTATTAAATTTTTCTGACATTTGTTAAGGCAAGAAAAGAGGATCCCCAACGGGGTATTTAGCTGTAGGTGACTTCAACTTTGTAGTCGGAAATCAAAAAGGTAAATGGCCGACTGGCACTCGTGCAAAATTGCTTCTGCTTCGGGCTCCGCGGCAAGGAAGACTAAAGAAGTGACATTGGCTGCCTCCTTTTGTATCAGACATTCTGACGTCCTTTACAACTGACAGCCAACGTCATATTTACTTACCTTTGGTATTCTGGCCGCTCAAGGGCTATCGGGAGCTGGATAACCCATTGGTTAGGACTGCAACAGTGAAACACGATGAACATCTGTAGGTTCCTTCGGTCCACTGCCAGTGGGGAAAGAAATGTCCTTACTGGAATGTTACACTTGGATGAGCAGGTTCATCCTCATGAACAGGTGGACTAATAGCGTCAGCACCAGAAATTTTTCAAAGATGCTAGCCCCTCCGTTTTATCCCAAACAATGTAAATAGCTGCCTTGCCAGTGCTTTGATATGCTGCATTAAGGAGAAGCAGAAACAAACAGAATAACTAAAATGGCCTTCTGACCATGTCAGCAAGAAGACAGAGGTGGAGGATGGGGGGCATGTTAATGAGAACGGGCCTACATATCCAGATCAATTATTACACTATGTACATTACCTTGTCTCATATGAGGAAGTCCATTCTATTCAACAGCAGATAAGAGTTCTAAGCTTATCCTCTTGGGTGGTCAGCTTCTTAGGAACACCCCACCCCCACCGCAATAACTGCAGCTCTAAAGGAATGCCAAGATTTATATATCACATCTTGCTTGCAGTGCCTTGCAAAAGTACTCACTGAAGCCCCAGTATCTACTGCAAAAATCTTCTAAGGATGCATTACCCACATTCAGGAGTGAGTTACTACTATTATACAATAACATTATTTAAGAAAGAAACTGCTTACCTTTTTTAAATAATGCCTTTCCATAACAGCACTGTAGTGTTCTTCTGCGCTGGCTGATGTACTGTGCATGTGTATGGAACTTGCATTCCCTTCTTCTTTCGGCTGTTCCCATTAGTGGTCGCCACAGCAGATCATCTGTTTCAATTTCTTCCTGTCCTCTGCATCTTGCACCTGCATGTCCTCTCTTACTACATCCATAAACCTTATCTTAGGCCTTCCTCTTTTCCTCTTACCTGACAGCACCATCCTTAGCATCCTTTTCCCAATATACTCAGCATCCCTCCTCAGCACATGTCCAAACCAAGGCAATCTTGCCTCTCTTTGTCTCCAAACCTTCCAACCTGAGCTGACCCTCTAATATACTGATTCCTAACCCTGTCCATCCTCATCACACACAGTGCAAACCTTAACATCTTTAACTCTGCCACCTCCAGTTCTGACTCCAGCCTTTTTGTCAATGCCACTGTCTCCAACCCATGTAACATAGCTGGTCTCACTACCCTAGACCTTCCCTTTCATTCTTACTGGTTCTAGTCTGTCACAACTCACTCCTGACACTCTTCTCCACCCACTCCACCCTGCCTGTACTCTCTTCTTCACCTCTGTTCCACAGTCACCATTACTCTGAACTGCTGATCCCAAGTAAAACTCATTCACCTTCCCAGCCCCACTCCCTGCATCCTCACGATTCCTCTATCCTCCCTCTCATTACCACACATATATTTTGTGTTAGTCCCGCTAACCTTCATTCCTCTCCGCTCTAGAGCATATCTCCACCTCTCCAGGGACTCCTCAACCTTTTCCCTACTCTCACTATAGATCACAATGTCATCTGTAAACATCATAGTCTACGGGGACTCCTGTCTGATCTCGTCTGTCAACCTGTCCATCACTACTGCAAATAAGAAAGAGCTTAGAGCTGATCCTTGATGTAATCCCACCTCTGCCTTAAATGCATCTATCACTCCTACCGCAGACCTCACCACTGTCATACTACCCTAGTACATATCCTGTGCCATATGGAACTTAATTCCCACGCTTGCAAAAAATCAGTGCTGTTCAAGAGAACAATGAAGAAAAGAGATTCTCTGTTGCTGTTTATTCCCCCTTACTGCCAGTCTTAATTCAAGAAACATGGACAAACCCAACATAATAGGGGGACAGAGGTCCAAAAATAGGGACATATTTTATTGCTGTTATAAACTTCCAAATTTGTTTGTAGTACAGATTTCGTGTTTGCATCCATTTTCTGAAGGATATGAAATCTAAACCTCAAACTTATGTTTTTATTTAATGACTTCAAATCCCCAGTGGCTTGCCATAGTAATGATTTTTTTTTAATGAGGAAAAGACCAAAAACCAAAAAGTATGAGGCAAAAATCTGGTCATTCTGCAAAGATCCAGTGAGTTAACAGGTACAACAGTCCACTGAGTTTTTAGAAGGAACAGCACAGAAATACAAAGAAAATCAATTGTGTTTCTGTTTCTTCAGTTTGCAGAACGTACCTGATTTTTCTTGTATTTTGCTCTGTCCTCCATAGCATATGCCAACAGAAAAGTCTGGCCCCTCAATGGTATGTCAGCTGCCAGACTTTTTTCTATTGGCATATGTTAGGTTTACAACAGGCACACTGGTTGGCCTGTCCACTCAATGTGCATGTTTTTGAATACTAAGTCACTGTATAAACTACAATAAGCTAGGACTAGAGCTAGGCATTTCGTAAACACCCTTGGAGCTTCAGATAAATCAAGGGGTAATGCATAGAACTGATAATGTGACTAAGAAACAGAGAAACTTAGAAACTTCCTGATGCCTATAGCTATGGGACTGTGGTAATAAGCATCTTTCAAGGCTAGTGCATAGTGTTATCAAGTAACTCATGGGAGGAATAACAGCGTAACAGGTTCTGTAAGATCAACATTTTGAATTTGGGTACTTTCATACAGAGATTTAGAAAAGAAAGCTCTAGTACTTGTCTCCAACAGGCCTCTTTCCTTGGAAACAGAAATATTCTAGAATAGAAGCCTTTGCCCCTTTGAGTTGCGTGGCATAGCTTCTACGACTCCTTGTTTGGTTCAGACAGTGTGGAGGAATTCCCCCCAAAAAGAAGATTTTTGTATCCACTGATATCTGTAATTTTCCTGCACTTTTATCACCCTGGAGTATGAAACAATCTTTTGACAAAGGGACGTGCTGAGGACCAGTTTGTGAGACAGACATCTAGAAATACTGGCCATACGAAAGAGTGTTGGCATAATCATTCTTACCAGTCTGTCCCTTTTCCTGAAATGACCTGTTTCTTCTTATTTCCTTCCAGGCATCACTTTTCAGCACCTTATTTGCCAGAAAAAGGCTGGTTTTGTTTATTTCATTTTTACGTGAAACAGGGAGGCCTGAAGACTTGTACTGGAGTACATGAAAAATCTTAGAAACTCTCCGAATCAGTTTCCCCTTTTCATCATATAGTTTGACAACCTGTGTGGCAGAAAAGCCAAACAATACCTCCTTATCTAAAGCAGAATCCAAGATTTCAGATTTTACTTAAATCAGCAAACTTTTAGTTACATACCCAAGCATATCTTTTCAACACTGTAGTAGTAACTGTGGCCCTAGACACAGTATCTGCACAATCATACACAGTCTTTGTTTAGATACATGGGACCGGGTATTAACAGTTTGGTTCAGAAAACTTTCTTCTTTAGGAAGAGTTGTAGCATATTCCCAAGAATGCCATATAACAAAGCATAACTTTCAGTATATGTGTCTGGTAAGTCAGAATTCCGAAGACTAGAGTGGAAGAAGAAAATATTCTCTTACCTTACCTTATGTGGTCCAACATATTTACTTCCTTGTCACCAGATGAAGGCATTGTATTAAGGACCAACTTGTTTCCAAGCATGAGATGCAGAATGTAAGAAACCAAAACATTCAGAGAGATAGGCTTGGGAATCTGCAGAAGCAGCTCTATCACTGACAAAGTCAGACATTTCACACTCTTGTTTCATCAGGAATTGCTTTACAGAGTAATCCCACTTGTAACTGCTTTTGTGCACCAGAATTCACTGCCTGTAAGCAATTACTTCTTCAGAAGAACAATGTTTAATCTTTTGTGTTTTCTTAAATGGATTTCCTGTAGAAGACTGATTTGAAACAGGGACATCCGCCTGATCTAATGGTCTCTTGCCCCAGTTACCCAGAGAATGATCTCCTGGTGTGTCTCCCAAATCTACAGAAGATGGTAATCCATTACCATACTGGACAGTGAAGAGGAAGTGTCGGATTCCCAGTTCCTGAGGACCAAAAGGACTACAGCAAGCCAAGAAATTAAATGAGTGGTCTGAGGAACACGGCCTCTGCAGGTTCTATGACTGTCAGCTGAGTAGTAGACCAAATCTGTAACAATGTCAAGGACTCCACTGTAAGTGATTTTTTTCTTTCCAGGTACAGTGGGAGAAGAACCAGCCAGTGCAGTGTAAGTAAAGTATCCATGCTACAGCCAAGGAAGATGATCCAAAAGCAGTAAGCATTGCTGCAGATAGTTGGTCAGAAAGTAAGTTGTCACTTAAATATTCACAAGCAACAAACGTATACTTACAATGCACTCCCCAGTCCCTTTGTCATACAAAAGACAATAAGAACACAAAATCAATGATAGTATATTCAAGCATTCAAAACACATTGTGACAAAAGCAATATGGCAGACGAGTTGTCACACAGTGAGCATACGTATTATTTTTATTTTATACATTTACTCTTCAATGACTGGGTTTAGTACCACTAGACCAATGTCCTCTTTTCAGGGGAGACCAGAGGAGGTGACTGTAATGAAAACTGTCCAGGTCACAAAGTAACTTCCCTTTCTCTTCTTTCTGATATCTGCCGTGGGATCTTTTATATTCATCTAAGCTACAACTTTGGTTTAACATCTCAGCAGAAGGATGACACACTCAGAGGAGTGCAGCACCTCCCCCTTTATGTTGCACTGTAATGTCAGTATCAAGTACCTGGTATGGGAATACAAACTAGAGCCTTCCAATCTCCAGCACCGAAGGCAAGTGTGCTACCTGCTGAGCAACATTACACTGACACAAACATCCCTGCCCATCCCTCTGTAAACCTTTTTGTCTATAAAAAAAATAAATAAATAAAAGTGTACACACACAGTACATAATTTCTCACAAAATTAGCCCCAAATGCATTATAAGAATACCCTCTAACAAAAAAAAAAGAGAAAGAAAACAACTCCCTGATAGGAAACTTCTGATATTGTTAAAAAAGTGGTTTTGTAAAGGGAAAATAGCACTTTTAATTAAAAAAAAAATAGAATAAATATTTTTCTTAAAACAGCAATAGTTTCTTTGTGGAGGGGTCCACAACAGAGATTTAGCTGCCAAAAACAAAGGTCTTAACTGACTGCTTGTGAGGCATTGTTGAAGCTACTTCTCAAGATGGCAAGCAAGTACTGAAGAAGTATTCAGTTTGACTGTTGATTTCCTTCCTTAGGATTAGCCAATCAACATCAGACTGAAGGTGGTGGGGGTTAGCATAGCCAGAGTTTTTTGAAGCTGGAAGGTTCTTTTTCCTAGGCAGAAAACAACCCATATAAGCCTAAAGGCTACCACAGCAGGAGGAATAATGATCACCACCACTCACTATCACACTATCTCAAAGTGTAACTGGCTACCAGAGCAAGCTTACTCGTAAATGTACATACTTAGAAATTGATCAATTAATCCTAATGCCCCCATTGTAAACAATTATTTTATTTATTTTATTTGCATTTGTTGACCAGGGGAGTCCACTGGGCTGAAACAAACCCATTTTCAGTGGAGGCCTGGGGGAGAAAAGCTTCATAAACAATATACAACAAAATAGAAATTTGTTGAACAAGTATTTACAAACAGTGGCAAGCACCATAACATTTGTTAAACAAATATATACATGGAAATGTGTATTTTCAAAGAGTAGCAACCTTCTTAAACATATCGTGGGTAATATTATTATTTATTATTTTATTTATTTTACATTTGTTTATTGGGATAGTCCGACTGGATACATGTCCATTTTCAGTGGAGGCCCGGGGAGAAAAGCTCTACATAGACAAACTTACATAGATTAGAAGTTAGCAAACAATTATAAAAACCAAGTGATTACATACAATGGGTTGGTAGTGTTCCCTAGCAGGGACTCACAATTCTAATGGACAGACAATTAAAAGTAAGAGACATCAGACAGGAAGCAGAGCTTGGTGATACAGTTACAAGTTATGATAATTGCAGAATGTGCTTTTAGTTTATAACTTAATCAGGGTTTGTACATGGGCATAGCCAATTCACTTTGAGATACTGTTTGAGGTTTTTTTTGAAGAGACTTTTGGAGGATTGTAGGGTTATATAGTTTGGCAACTAATTCCAGGTTTTGCCAATGAAGTTGGCAAACAGGGATTCACCAGCAGAGTTATTAGCTTTGTGGGTTTGGAACAGTAGTTTATTGGCTGACCGTAGGGATCTTAGGTTGCTATATGGCTTAATAATATTTTTAAGTGAGGGGGTATCCTCAGGGTGGTACAAATTTTTGTGCGCTATTAAGAGCTGATTGAATTGAATGAATTGAAATTAGTTATACAAGTATTTACAAGGATTAGACATTTTCTGAGAATGACAAACAGGTAACTTACGTTGTGCAATTGTTTTCAAAGCCATCACACATTTTCTCTTCAGAACACAACCAAACAGCACTTAGTGAGACCCTCCTATTACACTACATATAACTGAAGGAGCCTTTGCTAAAATGGCACCTGACAACTGGAATGTGACATTCCAGATGAAATAATTTCTACCGACCTCTTATCATTTAAAAAGACTGTCAAGTCTCATTTAAACAAAGCAAACAAATGCTTATGCTTTTAAGATAATGGCTGACATCATCATCTGCACACCAAACTGTATGGGCAGTGCAGTGGTTAACGTTGTCGCCTCACAGCAAGAGGTTCTCAGGTTTTATTCTTGGCTGGGATGCCTTCTGTGCGGAGTCTGCATGTCCTTCCTGCGTTTGCATGGGTTCCCTCTGGGTGCTTTGGTTTCCTCCCACATTCCAAAGACATGCATCTGGAGCGTTTCTCCTCAGGCTTCTGCTGAAAACAGGCTCTGTCCTAATCGGACTTAGGGTTTATCACCTGTCCCACTATGAGAGGGACAGTCCCTCTTTGGGCAGTTGTGTCCTGTGAAAAAAACTAAAAAATGCCAAATATCCTGAGATTTTAAGGCAACAAATATTTCATGTTTTTTTAATAGTTGCATAAAACAGTTATTTTTCATCTAAAACACCTAAATGTTATAAGAAGTAGCATAAAAAATCTCAACTGCTACAAGAATAAGCTTTTATTTTAGCAAACAAGTGAAGTGTTGTCCTTTGCTCTAGCTGTGGGCATATTTTGTCCTGCAAAATCTCACATTTCTACAAAACATTTCCCACTTTGGGCATCTGAAAAGGTTGCAACCCTAGTCTGACTTTATCGGTCAACAAATGGTGTATGTATATATATATATATATATATATATATATATATATATATATACACACACACACACACACACACGCATTTAATTAGCTTTTAACTTAACTTTTGGATTGTGTTATATCTGTACTATATAACCTGTTTAGATTGCAATTTTTTACATTACAAATGTTTACAGACATTCAAAACATACTATCAAACAATTTGTTCACACTGCAATGAGCCGACTAATATTTACAGATGTATGATGCATACTACATATCCTTGTGCATGCACCCGCACACATTTCTCCAGAATGTGCATTACTTATAGACTATTGATTGTAATGCTGTCAGCTGTTCTAACTTAATACTGTACTTATGCATTTACATGTTTGTACTTTATGTTTTGTTGATGTCTCTTCCCTGGATCTTGTCTGAAAAGGTTCTTCGGCCCAGCTTATCTACTCAGATACACTGAAAAAAAAAATAATTATATGTGCCTGACACTGGTGATCCTGTTACACATATAAAACAACCTTTACAAGGTGAATCAGTTGAAAAGTCATATTCAGGCTTGCAGACTTCCAAAAATAGAATTTAGGCCAAGCTGATAAAGCACCCATTAACTTGGTATAACTCAACAAAAGGTAATGGCATTTTTTTGATTATGGTAATGCTCTCAATGAACAGGACACAGTGGGTAATAAAGTAAACATCTTCTAAACCCATCTTACCAAAATCCTGCCTATGAAAAAAGATGAAAACTCTGTAATCTCTCTCCAACTGTGGTTACCTCAGCCAAAATGTATACAAGTCAACTGAAGAGTAACCACTTGTTTTTAGCCTTCTGGTTATGTCTAAGGTGATGTGCTAGAATTCCACATCAACAGAGTAACTTATTTCAGCTCTTATGAACTCTCCATAGGGCAATGACTTAACATTTAGTAAGGTGTGCACAAATGGCTAGAAGGAAGCTGTTTGCAAAAATTGGTTTTCTGTGAATTATGCACAGATTTTTCCCATTTCACATATACTAAAACACCATGTTTCTCAATGGCTGAATCTTGAAACATAAAAGATATGCCTAAAATCACTCAAATTCAATCTGCAAAATAATAAAATGTTCAAATTAAGTCACTATCCCTTTTACTCTATAAAAAAAAATATATGTATTACTTATAAAGCAACATATCTGACATCTAGTATTGATCAAAACTAGATCTAGATTCAACCCACCCCATAAATAAACAGGAACAGCTGTTGAGGAGTGGAAACTTTGCCCCTCCCCAACAGTTGGGCCCTTCAGCTGTAAGTCTATGTCACCATTAAAATTAAAAATTATGCATCAAACAAAATTCCAAAACGGCATGGACAAAATGGTGTCAATAAAGAAAAAAGAATAGCTTGTAACCCAATAGCACGATAGTGAAATACAGTGACTTACCACATCTTCCATAATAAAATGGCAATACTCTTACCAATTGCAACTCCTCAAATGTCAAAAAAATATATAAAACACTTATTATCTTATACATTGGATTCAAGATAAGTCTCGAAGTTCAAATAAATGAAACAGATGATGTGGTACAGAAAATGGGTGATAAAGACTTATTACAATATAGTGGACAATAGGGCAGACAAAGGAAAGGGGGATGCTGGTACAGCCAGGTAGGAGAAATAAGAAGTAAAGATAGAGGTTGCAATGAAAGGAGAGCATAATTAAGAGAAGAAAGAGATAAAGAATTAAATGACTGAGGTATACCAAGAAGGTTTGCCATCCTAGGCAGCATGATTACTTACTGCTGTTTATCACACTTGCTTAATGACAACTTGTAAACAGTCAAGCTTTTCTAAAGAACATAGTGCCAATTTAAGGTTGCCCTTCAGTGGTCATTTAACAGCTTTTTTTCTGTACAAGAAACATCTTTATTAAATTATCGTGTATGACACAATCTTACATTTATGTAAATGAAAATAAATCATAGTGGCACAATCTCGGTTGCAAACATTATACCTTACAAACCGTGGCTACAAACATTATATATGACTTTTAAAATATCCCGTCATTGTTAGTCAACCATTGCCTAGCTCATTCAGATCCTGCCTTCTTTAAAACATTACTCCTCATCTGCATCTACTGGTCCAACATGTCCCATTTTTCCTATGTAATTTACTCCTATCCTTTTATAAAGATCCCAGTTCCAATTGTCTTATCTCTATTGCTATCTTTGTTACTTCTACTAAAGTTGGTTTAGACTTTATTTCCATTTTCTAGCAATTGCTTTTTTGTCAGCCATCATAATTAAACTCAGCAAGGCCTTACTATGTCTAGGCAATTCCAACTCTGTATCATAGCTCAGAAATAGTTTCCATAGTCACTCCAATTTGCTCACCCAGCATGTCCAACAGAGCAGTCTGCAGAAAATCTTTAAAGTCAGACAAATCATTAAACTCTCAGAAAATATGTTCCCAGTTACCTCTTTCTTCCCCATTACATTTCCAACATTTGCTGTCTACATGAGGAAAGATTCTTTGGAGCCTGCTTTAGGAATAAAAATATATATGTAAACACTTCCAGGCAAAGATCCTAAGTCTTCTAGACTTTTGTTGCATATTTGGGACACATACATATATTCCCCCATTGTTTCTTTGTGAACTGCTTATCCAATCTCTCTTCCCAATTCCTCCTAACCTCTTCTGATTGATTCTTATAGTTAACATGTAATATTTCATATGCTCTACTAATTATTCCTTTCTTAATGGCTACTTCTGTTCTAGATTCTACTAAGAACTTGACTAGTGCTGGTCTTTCATTTAGGAACTCATTTAGGAACGCCTATTTCTTTCTTTTTGCCTGTACTTTGATATCAATCCTTGATGTGGAAGGCAATCCCTAACCTGCAGTCCAAACAAGTTCTTAGCATCTTCCTATTCTATTACCTTTCCCCATCTAGTTATCTGCTCTCAATACCTTGGTTCCTTTGCCAGTTTTCTCCAATACACTTCCACCTCATCTTGCTTTTTGTCTGTATCCCAAATTGCAGTCATGGTCATTTAACAGCTTCTAAACAATCTGTTCTTTAAAGGTAGTTGAAATGAACTAAAACAGGTCATAGAGAATTACAAAGCTTACAAGCTATTAAAAGTGATTCAAATTACTAGTGCTTAATGACAGCACCTAGGCTGTCAAACGGTTTTCAGAATTATGCATGCCCAGGACAGCTACCCAATTTAATCCACCATTACTAAAGCACTGTTTAATGTGAGAAAAACTGCAGCAGACAAAAGTAGGATGAAGAAAGTACAGTTGTATAAAAACTTACCATAATAGATGATGTCCTAAGTGATCACTGTTGCAGTATTCCTGACATACGGGATGTCAAGGCTGATGTCCTACCAAGTTACATTCAACACATGTCCTTTTCTTGTATGCAGTGTAATATAAAGACAGACATGTGAGAATGGTTCCTCAGACCATCTCCAAGCCAGCAGCCTGAAGACTACTTACAGAGAACAATGGTCATCTAGGAGGAATGTAGCATGAATTGGTAAGAAATCTCCCTCGTACCTATGTAAGACAGCCAGGGATACAGCAGATGGTATGAGTAAGAGAAAAGGGAATGGAGGCTGGGATGGAATTCTACAACAGTGATCAGTAGGACATATATTGTTATAGTAAGTTCTTACACAACTGTACTATGTCATGGCTGAAATCACTGTTGAGTATTTCTGACAAATGGGTGATTCCCAGAGCTAAAAGATGAAAGAAGGATAGACGGCTATTGAGAAGAACTGTCCAACAGTCTGGTCAGGACTGACCTAGCAAAGGCTGTCATGGACCTGGAAAAAGCATCAGTTTTGTAGTGTTTGGTAGGTGTGTGTACAGATGACCAAGCAGCTATCACCAAGAGACAGTCCTGGAATCTGTCCTTTTGTAAAAAGCTCCTGAGGAAGTGACTGCCCTAGTGGAATGTGCTTTAGGGGAGGAGGGTACAGTCATATCGTGTTGTGAGTAGCAGAAAGTAATAACCTTTGAAATCCAGGCTGCAGTAGTTTGTTTGGAGACTGGCTGTCCCTGCTTAGGGGTCATAAAGGATATAAACAGCTGGTCAGTCTTTCTGGAGGAATTAGTTTTTCCCAGGTAAAAATCTGAATTATCTGTGAATGTCCACAGAATGTAATACCTTTTCCTCCCTGTTTTGGGGAATGGGAAAAAAGGTGAGAAGATGAATGGCCTGATTGGAGAGACAGCTCATTCACTACTTTAGGCATGAAAGATGGGTTAACCCTGTGAGACGCCCAGTTTCTGTAAAAAATAAGAAAAGGGGAATGGCCATGAGAGTTTGTAGCTCAGAAACCCTCCTAGCTGAGGTGAAGGCAAAGAGGAGGATGGTTTTCCAATTATAGAATCTCAAAATAGTTGAAGAAGCTGGTTTAATGACAGTCAGAGTAGTTTTTTCTAGCACATAAATTAAGATTCCAAAGAAGAGAGAGGGGTTTTCTTGGGTGGGTAAAGATGCAGAACTCCCCTAAAGAAAAGCCTGACTTGTGATATAGCCATAAGTGAGGGGCTAAGAGGGAGGCAGACACTGATAGCAGACAAATGAGCTTTTATGGAAGAGTAGGCTAAGCCTGAATAAAGAAGCTTGTAGAGATATTGCAGTACCATAGGGACCTGTGCTAACAGTGGGTCCTGACAATGTTTGCAACTCTGGAAGTTTCCACTTTGCTGTGTAAGATTTTCTGGTAGTAGATCTTCTAACCCACTGTAGGACTTGTATGATCTCTTCAGAGAAGAGATGTCTTGAAGGGATTAAAATCCTATCATCCATCGGGTTAGGTTGAGGGATGCTACATTTGGGTGGAGCAGCAATCATTTTTGCCGAGTAATTAGGTCTGGCTGCAGAGGAATCCTCCTGTAACTTCCTTTTATTTGGTGAAACAGCAGGGGGAACCAATGTTGCCTCAGCCAGAATGGAGCCAGTAACAGGAGTCTGGGTATCTCCTTTTATGTTTGAGAAGAATTCTTGGAAAGAGAGGCAGAGTAAGGCATACTGGAACTTCCTTGTCCACTGGAAAGAGAAGGCATATGCCTTCCAGGCTGCTGGAAAAGGTCCCTAGTGCAGACCTGGGAGAGTCGATGGTTGCTTGGTGAAGCAAAGAGGTCTATTTGAGGAGTGCCACACTGAAGTGCGATGCTGTGGAAAACCTCTGTGTTTACGGTCCACTTGTGGGGGTCCTCCATGGAGTGACTTAAGCAGTTTACCAGCATATTGTCTTGAAAGGGATGCATGTGGCTGTGAGTGTGATGTTCATTTGTGTTGATACATTCCAGGCTTCCTGTGCTAAACTGCATTTGATAAGACCTGGTGCCTCTCCTTATGCACCACATGACTATGGTGTTGTCTGTGTACACTTGGAGTGGTCCTGTCTCCAAAGGTGGTTGAAAATCTGAAGAGACTGCAAACGAGCCCTCATCCATTTCAGGTAAATGTGCTGCTTCAAGAACAGGGGTTGCTATTTCCCCTGCATTCGGTGTAATCCTGTATAAGCTCCCCACATGAAGTCTGTGTGAAACTCGTTGAAGAGGAAAAGGAGGTGAGACAAGGGAGGAGGGAAATTGGGGTGACAAGTGGGTGACAGTGCTGTGACCACAGACTTCAGATACTACTACATTTTTCTCATATTGAATCTGGCCAGGGGAAATATAGGGGATGGTGGTTGCCATGAATCCCAAAGTCTTTAGCATCTCCTTTCCAGAGCAATGGATTGCAGAGAAGAGGTCGTGGAAATAAATGGACAAGCCGAGAACCTTTTCCTGAGGCAGGAAGGCATGTTTTTTCTGTGTGTCCCACCTGCATAAAAGAAACACCACATCTAAGGTAGAAAACCTTTCTGATTTTGGTGGTTTATAGTGAAACCCAGACATGCTAGAAGATGGAGGGTGAACTGAAGATGCTGAAGAATCACCTTTGGGGAGACAGCTTGGATCACAAGGTTTTTCAAGTAGTAGAAAATATAAATCCCTTGAGTGTGGCAGAAAGCTACTACAGGCACTAGGCACTTTGTGGACAATCTTGGGGCTGTGGAAAGAATTAAAGGCAAGGCAGAGAAATAAACTGAAAATGTGAGGAGCCAGAGGAAAACCTAAGGAATCTCCTAATGGAAGGAAATCTGTAGATATGCTTCCTCGAGATCTAATCACACTAAGAAACTCTGGAAGGAGAAGAGTCTGAAGAGACAGCATTTTGAAAGACTGCACCTTTAGGCAAGTGTTCAAGACGAACAGGTCTTGCATGGGTCTCCACTGCCCTTCTTTTCTTGGGACTATGAAAATCATGGAATAAAAAACATTTTCCATGAATTCTTTTGGTACTAGTTCGATGGTATATTGACTCAAGAGGTCTTCAATAAGGGGAGTCAGAATGGATGTCTCTCAGAAGGGTAATGTCTTCCTAAGATATGGCATAACTTTCCCTGATGATGAAGAGGACCCGCTTGTCTGCAGTAATAGCTTCCCAACTGGATAAGGAGAGCAACAATTTGAGAAAGAGGGGCAAATGGGGTTATGGACAGAGGGAGGAATGCTGCAGGGGTAGTCACAGGTTTTTGCCTCCAAACAAACAAGCAGCTAGAGCAAGATTTGTGATCATGTTCTGGGCCTAGGCAAAAAGACACCTGGTATGCAAGTCCTTGTATGAAATTTGCCTATTACCCATCCTGGCTAACATCTACAAATTTAACAAAAACTTCAAAGACAAAAAGGAAGGTTCCTAAATGGGGCATTTATCTGGATATATGAACTGAGTAAAGGTATCCATGACCAAATAACGAACAGACAGATGCACGACCTGCATTCGGACTGGCAGAGCGACAGTACGAGTAACCATGCTCATACAAATGTCTTTAAACTCTAACACATATGAGCTGAAGTCATACATTGGATATATGACCTAGAAAGTTAAACCTATAACTTAATATTAAGGATACATACATTTGCATGTTCCAGTTACAGAACATCTGAAAGCCTAGCTGAAAGGTAGCAGCAGCACTAACTACCAATGAACCACATTTAAGGTCCTTCTATAGACATTTTCCTGCCTGAAGTCTTCAATAAGCCAGAGATTCACCAAATGTATGACAAAGAAGTGTGGAAAGAGTCTACCTCAACTATACTGGGAGTCAAAACAAAGAGACACTTGTTTGGGGAGCTGAATGACAGCTGTTTATAGTGAATAAGTGTATTTACAAGGCTATGTGACTGGCAAGAAGAGTTGATGTGAGATAAACACTATAATGACTTTTACTAACTTGTGAAAAATATGCATTACAATAAGGAATTATGGTATATACTTCAAACATGGACATGAACTAATTGAAACAGTATACAGTTAACAGATGTAAAGGTGCCAAAAGATTTCAAGCACTTTAAAAGTATTATTTTTTTATACTGTTTCATGGTATTGCAAATCAATGCAGTGGTATCTACTAAAACATCTTAAAAATATGAAGGCACACAACAATCAATGAAAAATAAAAAAGTTATAAAATTTAAGATGCAGACGGGATTCCGCTGATAGTAAGCAAGTCATGTAATTCCATGGAAAAGTCATCTAACTAAATCATTAATGCTAACAACAAACTGGCCATGTATTTCAGAACAAAAATTACTGCAGACAAAAAGCTTTCTTATTGTTCCAAGTTTAAACTCAAACTAACAACTAAGTTAATGACCTATGAATGAGTTCAAAAGACTTGACTTCTACAACCACCAATGAAGTGTTCTGTGAGACTAAGCAAGCCAAGCAACACTGCACCATGGCTGCCCCAGAAAACAACAGGCATGCAGCCTCACAAAACTTGTCTGATTACTAGAAAGTAAATAAGAAAAATAAAATTTCTTGAGTTTCATGTGTGTTTAAAAATCTGCATCTTACATGCAACATTGAATAAAATACATTTGAACTTAATTTAGCTGTTTCCAAAGGTATTCCCCTGGCAACTTAACCAATTAATACACAAAACATTTAAGACTCATAAAATAAATAATGCTGTGCATATATATCAAACCTAGAATTAATTGGGGAGGTTGGTGGAGAAACAGGAGCAGGAACATCATTCTCATCTTCTTCATCTTCACCCCATTCTTCTTCGCGAAGTGGAGTGATATTGTTCCCTAACCACACTGAGTGAATGGATACCTGCAATGCCAAAAAACGTAAATTTGATTCCTGTCTCAGACTTTTATAGCTGGTTGTCGCAAGACAAATTAAACATAACAGGGAGGAAAAGAATAAAATACATGTATGAATGTGCTTCTACTATAAGCCTTCATAAACCATATTGTGCTATGGAAGTTTGATGACTACTTTATCAGAGACAATATCAACAAACAAAATATACAAATAAAGTTATGTACTCACCATAACATTCCATCTGTGTTGTCCATTTTCATTCTTCCTCAACTGTTGGGTTCGGATCTGAAACTTGGATCCAACTCGGTCATTACTAAAGCTTGTGGTAACCAAAAAGCTCTTGAGCTTCTCCCTTACCCATAATGCAACAGCCCCTAACATACCTCAGATCTTGTTTGCTGATTTACATAAAGTGATATCTGACAATATGCATGCATATAGACATACATTTGCATGAATCCTACAAGAAGGAACTATATCTGGAGCTTAACATAAAGGACAGTAATGTCGTTACAATATCTTGTTCTTCTAGAAGTCTATTGTGAAAAGAGTTAGGAGGGTTGGTGGGTGGCGATTTGAGGAAGAATGAAAATGGACAACACAGATGGAACATTATGGCGAGTACATAACTTCTTTATCTGATGTTGTCAATTTTCATTCTATCCTTAACTGTTGGGATAGAGTTCCCAGCTATCTAAAATCCTGGGTGGACTCTAAGGACAGATATTCCTGAGCACAGTTGAGCCAAAGGTTGCTCTACCTCTCGAGACCAGATCTAGTTTACAATGAGTGATAAAGGTATGAGGACTGGCCCAGATTGCAGCCGCACATATGTCATCCATGGATGACTTGGATAGAAACACTGAAGAAGTTGCCACGGACCTAGTTGAATGGTCTGTTACAGGTTTAGGTAAGGTTAGACCCAATTTGCTATAGATAATAAAAATACAATCCGCCAGCCAACTGGGCAGAGTTACTTTTGTAACTGGTTTGACCAATTTCAGATCTGTCTTCCTGATTTCTTTTGTCCTATGTAAGTAAAAACGTTAAGTGTCTGAACAGCCAATAAATGCAATATATATTCACTTTTGTTTGCAAATTTAAGAAAGAATACTAGCAAATTCATGGCTAGATTGTTACTGAATTCTGGCACCACCTTGGGAAGGAAAGCTGCATTAGTATGTAATGCAATTCTATCCTTATGAAAGATCAAGTAGGGAGGTTTCGATGACAATGGTTGAAGTTCTGAAATTCTTAATGGCCCCTAGAAACATGGTTTTCCAGGTCAAAAATTTAAGATTGCATTTAGCTGCTGGTTCAAAGGGGGAATTAATTAAGACCTGCAGTACCAAGTTCAAATCCCATAGTGGAATAGGATCTTTATAAGTGGGATCTCAACAGAAGAGTGCCTCTCAAGAATACTTTACAGACTTTAGAAGAAGAACTTTCAAATCCAATATGAAAATTAGATACTGCTGCTAATTGAGCTTTTGGCATTAAAAATTAATGCCAAAAGTTCAACTATGTTATGTATCAGAGCTGAAAAGGGATCAATATGTTTTTGTTGTGTCCAGTAAACAAACCTTTTCCACTTGCTTGTACAAAGTTTTTCTTGCAGATGAGGGTTTATGGGAAGATAAAAAGGATATGACGGACAGGGAAAGTGAGCATCGGCTGTCTGGCTATTAACAGAATTGGAGAAATCACACTGTTACTTTGAGGTCTGAGATATCCAGATGAACCATAACTGTTGGATGTGACAGGAGGTCTGGAATTGGATCCAAAATCCAAGGTAGGCAAAACAGATGATGCCATAGGAAGGGGCACCAAATCTGATGAGGCCAGTAAGGTGCAAAGAGGATGACTTTGCTCTTCAACCTGGCAGCTTTCTGCAGACATTTCGGAATCAGGGTAATAGTTGAGTTAGCATAAAGTAGACCAGGAGGACAATTGTGAGATAGACCATCTCTCAGTGACCCCCTGAGGGGGTATTAGGGCAAAGTAGAGGCTGCATTTGTTGTTTATGGGAAAAGGAAAAAGAATGTAGCAAGGCTAGCCCCACTGACAGAAAATCATTTCTGCCACTTTCATGTTGAGAGGTAGAAGAATGGACTTGCTCAATTTGTCTTCTACCACAATGGACTTCCCCACAATATGCATTGCTATAAGAAAGTGGTTGGATGACATCACCCAGTGCCACACACAGAGTGCTTCTCGACACAAGGGTTAAGATCTGGTTCCTCCTTGTTTGTTGATGCACCAAACTACTGATAATATTTTCTAAATTGCAAATGTCTCTAAAAGGAAGTGTCCTGGAAGGCCTGCAACACTAAGAGTACTGCTCCCATATCTAGAACACTGATATGCAAAAGTTGGCCTCTTTGGGGGTACACCAAGTGCCTTGGACTGTTCTCTCCAGAAAGTGCCCCCCCCAATTTTGGAAGTGTCCCTGTTGGTCACTATGGCCTTGAGTTGAGGGAAAATGAAAGGACGTCCTTGTAAAACTTGATCTGAGTGAATCCACCACCAGAGGCACCTCTTGCATGCCTGAGTGATTCTTATTTGTGTTGACATGCTATGGTAAAGAATCGATCAATGTGTTGCTAGCATCCACTGAAGAATTCTCATATAAAATCTTGCCACAGGAACTAAGACTATGGCAGATGACACTGACCCCAAGCCTTGAAGTATAAACCAGGCTGAAATGTTGCTATTGCGAATTATTCACCTGACCTGGAATCTGATAGTCTGTACTCCTGAGAGAGGAAGAAAAGCTGTCACTGATACTGTGTTGAAGACTGCTCCTATGAATTCTAAGGTATGAGTTTGGTTGTAACTGAGATTTGTCATAATTTATGATTATCCCCAGATGAGAACAAATCTGAAGTACCTGATTCTTTGCCCTTGTTAGTAGATGCATGGTCGGGGTGGTAATGAGCCAGTCATCTAAATATGGAAACATGCAAAATCCCTGCAGTCTCAGCCAAGCTGTCACCACTGCCATGCATTTGGTAAACACCCTGGCGGTTGTGGTGAGGCCAAAGGGCAATGCCCTGAACTGGAAGTGACTGGCTCCCAAACAGAAGCATAAATACCTTTTGGACTGTCTGCTCATCTTTATGTGATAGTATGCATTCTGAAGGTCTATCAAGCACATCCAGTCATCCTTGCCAAGGAAGAGAAGACTGCACTGAGCCAGTATGCATTCTGAAGGTCTATCAAGCACATCCAGTCGTCCTTGCCCAGGAAGAGAAGAATGCACTGAACCGTGACCATCTGAAACTCTGTGTGTTGAACTGACTTGTTCAAAATGCTGAGATTCACAATTGGTTTCCAGCCCCCTGCTTTCTTTGGCACCAGAAAGAATCTCAAGTAAGTTCTGGATTTTATCTAGTCTAGCGGGATCTCTTGGATGACTCTTTTTTTTCTAGCAGCTTTTGTATTTCTAGTGCTGCTGCTTTCCTCTGAATGGGTGGAACATTGGGAATTTTGCATACAATTGGAAGTAAAAGGGAAAAAGGAATTATACAACCTCTGGAAATAATCTTCTGCATCCAAGTATCTCTTGTTATATCTAGCCAGGCTCTCTGGTGCAGGGATAGTCAACCTCCGATTGACTCCAGAGGTAGACAATCAGGCATCCTTTTAGGAGCACTTGTAGGGCCTATTAGAGAAAATCTCTGCAGCCCTGCCTTTGCTGAGATTCTCTACCTCAGGGTCGTCATCCATTAGAGATCCCCGCTCTGCCCCTAGGGGAACCTTCTCCATATGCATCCTAGAAAGGACCATGGGACTTCATGAACCACATTTTCTGACCACCTCATTGATTCCAAGAAAGGGATCGCTGAAGGGTCGAAAAGTGTACACCCATTGCAGAGAGGGTCTTTCCATCCTTCTCACACCTGGATAATGTGCCTTTCACTTTTGGGCCAAACAGTGAACTGCCATCAAAGGGAGAATTGATGAATAAGGACTTAAAAGGCTCAGCAAAATCACATAAGCACATCCAGGCATGCCTCCTAATGGATATGTCTGAACCTGCTGCCCATGAGACACCTTCAGATGCATACGAAATAAGCCTCATGGATGAATTCAAAATGGATTGGAGAGTAACCAACTAGAAGGCCACAGACGACTGCGCCTCAACAGTAATGGTGCCCAAAAGAGATTTTGAAAGTTCTCTGACCATGTCCCTTTGTAACCTGGTAAAATGTGCCAAATAGTTCAGCAAACTAAGAGCGAAGGTTGCTGAAGCAAAGACCCCCCTTCCCAAACCTGTCCATAGCCCTAAACTCCCCCGTTAGGATGATGAGCAGAGGAACTTTGCTTAGCAAGCTCCTTCTTGGTGGCCGTTGCCACAACCATGGCATCAACAGGCACCCCCTTACTCCAAAATTTCTTTCCGACAGGTGGAGCCAGAATCCAATCTGGACTCCTAGGGAACTGGTTCAGCTAAGTCAGGCTCCTTCCACGCCCACTGAGAGACCAAATCAATGAGTTTGTCGGTGGGCGGAGTAATCCACGAGGTAGATGGACCAACTCCAAAGGCCTCCAGAAATGCTTATTCCGCTTGTGAAAGTTTGCTGAAGGTCTGACTCTCTGCTTCAGGATCTCAGGAATGTCTCCAAATAAGACATCTTCCAGAGGTGAATGTGGGGACCCTTCACCCTCATAGAAATCAGTATCCTCAATGACTGACTCTTTTGGAGAGTCCAAGTGCTTCCTCTTGCACTTTCTCTTCCTAGGAGCTTCTTCGGTGGGGTGTTCCAGAGAAGTGTTGGATGAGACTGTGAAACCCTGCTGGCTGGTCTGGGGGTCTCAAGCTGGCTGTCCCTGTAGTGTAGAATGATTTGGCTCCAAGCTCAGAGACATCTGGGAACTAGATTGAAGATCTGATGGGGTGGATCCATCAGTACTGCCGGAGCAGAAAATATCCTCTTCACCACCTCAAAGATACACCACTCCGGAGAGAAGGATGATCTCGGCCATTAGAAGGCAGGCTTCTGGAATGCTGTTTCCTCCCACCCTGAAAGCAATCTCCCCAAGGAGGAAGTCAGAGCCTAGCTATCCAGTGCTGAAACACCAAGGTGCACAGACGGTTCCACAACCAACACCTCAGATCCAACAAGGAAGCTTCGACTCCGAGAGTCATCTGGATCCAAAGATGTAGGAGCTGGGTGCACTCAGAGTTAGCATCTGTTCCGAAGATAAAGTTAGCTTTGGATCCAAGCCAAACGGACTCGGAAGGTTTGGACTCTGAAGCAACCAGAGGGATCATAGAAGTAGTAAGTAGTACTGGTGTGGTAGATGGATAGGCCTCCTGACCTGAGGGGGTAGGAGCCAGTAAAACATCCATCTGAATCTGTGCCAAGAGAAACTTCCTTATCATTCTGTCTACATCTTCCTCAGTCAAACTCCTAGACTAATGAGACAAGGCAATGGAAGGTGACTTGTATCGGCGTCTTTCCAAAACCTGGAAGGTACAGGATCACAAGTAGGGGAATACCTGGTCCTTGGAGGGATTATTGTGCCTGAAGTAGTCAGATCTGTTGGTTTCCTTGTCAAATCTGAGGACATAGAATCCACTAGTTTCTTCTTCTTCAAATCCGAAGGGGAGAAGCTTTGAGTTTTTCTCGGATATGATTTAACTCCCCTCCTTGACGGCTCCAAAAGACAGAGTTGAGGAAGTAGCAAGCTTAGGAGACTTAAGATATGGACTCTTTAGCTTTAATTTTGGGGGACTGAGCCCCAGAGATGGCGTCACCAAAAGAAGACGGCAATAAACCATTGAGGATAAGCTTATTTTCCTATCCACAACAGCCCTGGGATTGAAGTTCTTGCAAATGGAACAATCCTGCAGAAGTTGTTGCAGCCAAAACAATTGACAAAAAGAGTATGAGTGCTTGTAAGAAGCAATTTATGCCCACATTTCAGACACACTTTTAAAACAGGGAGGTCCTTTATCAGATATGCTGGTGACTAAAGAAAAAAAACAGTAAGACAGAAGGAAACTTTTTGAGATATATGGTGCAGGAAGAAATAAAAAAAAAATAGCAACAATGATATTAGAACTACACTATGTGTGTATGACAGACAGAAAAAGAGAAAAACGGACTACCAACAAAGGTAAATAAGAATTACAATAATGTAAGAGGATTAAGGGAATTATATATATATATATATATATATATATATATATACACACACACACACACACACACACACATATATACATATATAAAAAGAGATTAAAGAAAAATACTACACTTATGTTAATGAAACTTGAGAGCTAAGGCTGACACGTATTTTCATGAATACTGGCAAACAAGATCTGAAGTATGTTGGGGTTTGATGCATTATGGGTAATTTTTGGTTACCATGAGCTTTTGAAACAGTCTAGTCAGATCCAAGGTTCAGACCCCAGTTGAGGACAGAATGAAAGCTGACAGCATCAAATGTACTGTTAACTGAAAGGATCTGCAGTTTCTGCAAATGTGGGAGTTGTATGGGGCACCGTTTCCTCTGCTCTCCTAAAATAATATTAACTTAAGACTGCTAGAACTTAAAAATAAGTAAAAGTGTCAGGCTATGGTAGTTTTCTTCAAAACAGTCATGTTTGATTAAAAACTGCCCTTTTCAGTGAAACAGGTTTGTTCCAGTTAGACAGCACTGAAGTCAATGGACTGAAGTATTATTTATTCACACATAAATACAGTGCACTTCAGTCATGCCATTTTTGTTGTACTGCAGGCAAGCAGTTACTATTACTCTCTAAACTGCATCTTTTGCCAAGTCTACACATACAACATACTTAAATTCAAAATAAAGTACAGCTGTGTAAGAACTTGCCATAACAGTAGCTGTCCTACTGATCACTGCTGCAGTATTCTTAACATGAGTCCAGCCAGAATACCAAAACTAGCTTCCCGAGGGCATACATCCTATGTGCGACCTCAACTTAAAATGCATCAGACTATATAGGTGGATGTATACACAAGTATCTCAGACTATCTCCAAATCGGTGGCCTGAAGACAACTGATACAGGAGACTGTTCAGTTTGGAGGGGTATAGCTCAAACAGGTTAAGTAAACGCCTCCAAAAGTAGGATATAGGCAATACCTTACAACTGAGGGAAAGAGTAATGTTGGAGCCAAGAAAGAGAAGAGGGGAAGGTGGAAGCTAAGGGATACTGCAATAGTGATCTTTAGAACATCTACTATTATTGTCAGGTTCTTAGATAACTGTACTATGTGAAGACTGAAATCACTCCTGCAGTATTCTTAAAATATGGGTGACTTCCAGAGCAGGAGGAAGTAGAGAAAAGGGTGGGTGGCTAATAGGAAGATGATCTGTCCAGGAGTCTGGACCGGACAGATCTAACAAAAGCAGCCCTGGATCTGGAAGAGACATTCATTTTGTAGTGTTGGTGAAGATGTGCACAGAGGACCAAGTGGCAGCTTCCACAATGTATCTGGCATCGACAGCCTTATGGAAGCCACCAGAAGAAACTACTTCCAAAGTAGAATGTGCTTTGGGGTAGGAAGACAACGATTTACCATACTGTGTGTAGCAGAAAAAGATGGCCTTCAGTATCCAGGATGCAACAGTTTGCCTTGAGACTGGCTGGCTCAGCTTGAAATACATAAAGGAAACAAATAGTTGATCAGTTTTTCTGATAGTTTTTATTTTGTCCAAGTAGAACCTCAGCTGCCTGTGAATGTTTAGTGTAGAATTCTTTTCTCCTCTCCTAAGGATTCAGAAAAATGGTAGACAAGTGAATAGCCTTGACTGAAGGACAGCTCATTCACTACCTTAGGCATGAAAGAAAGATTGGCCCTGAGAGTCACCCTGTCCCTGTGAAAAATGAGAAAAGGTGCAACAGCCATACAATCCTAAAGGTCAGACATATGACAAGCAGAAGTTAGAGCCAAAAGAATAGTTTTCCAGGTGCAAAATTTCAGAGTGGCAGATGCTGCCACTGGCTGGCTCAAATGGGGGCACAGTACATTCTTACTACATAAAGTTAAGATATCAGAGAGGAGAAATAGGTTTTCTTGCTGTTTTAAGATATAAGGCTTCCTTCAAGAAAAGTTTGACCTCCGTCCTGGACATGAGAAGAGGGTCAAGAGGCAAGCAGGCATTGAAAGTAGACAGTTGGGATTTAATAGAGTAGGCCAAACTAGAATGCAATAGTTCACATACATATTGAAGGACAGTGGGAAACTCTGATAAGAGTGGATCCTGGATGTGTCTGTGGCACCAAATATAAAACCTAGATTTGAATGGATACACAGACCTTGTTGTTGAGTGGCCAGGTCTGGCTGCAATGGTATTTTCCAGCAGTTTCCCTTGGGCAGGTGGAGTAGGAGGGAAAAATAATGCGATCTTGGCTAGAAAGGGTTTGGAGCTTTTGGGGCTTTTAGAAGAATTTCTGGAAGCAGAGGCAGTGGAGGGAAGGCACAGAGGAAACTCCCTGTACGCTGGAAAAAGAAGGCATCTGTCCTCCAAACTAAGGAAGAAAGGACCCTGGTGCAGAACTGTGGAAGCTCGTGGTTTTCTGGGGAAGCAAACAGATCTATTTGTGGTGTGCCCCACTTATGCCTAATTCTTTTGAAGACTTGTCTGGTTGGGGTCCATTCATAAAGGTTCTTCAGGGACCTGCTTAAGGAGTCCACCAGCACATTCTCCTGTGAGGGAATGTATGCGGTTGTCAGAGTCATGTTCATTTGTGTGGCTAAGTGCCATGTCTCATGTGCTAACCTGCACACTGTGTAAGACTTTGTGCCACCCTCTTATGTTTAAATACTACATAAATGTGGTGTTCAATAAAGTGAAATGCAAAAACTTTCTGAAGAGAGGGTGAATAGGGATATGAAAGCAAGCATCCTTCAGATCCAAAGATACCAGAAAAGCCTGGGATAGTAAAACAGTAAACTGGGTTCATATGTTGGTACTAGGCTATCAGCCCTAGGGCCAATACAAGCCTAGCCATAACAATTCCCTGGATATTTCTTCCCACGCTATTTACTTCCCTGGACCCCTGTCTAGCAGGGCGACTGATGTGATCCCCAGGGTGAATTTCCTTTCTCCCATCCAGTCATCAAGGTTCCTTTTGAAGAGGGCCAAAGAGGCGCTCTACTTGATATGTATGGGCAGTCTATTCCAGAGTCTGGGGAGTATCTGGGTCAGAAACCTATCCCGCCAGCATGTTTTGTTTATTGTGATGACAATGTTTAGATTCCTAGAGCATGTGGCTCTGAGGGATTGGGATTTCTTTAAGTGTAGCATGTCCAACAGCTCTGGGTTTGACATGGCCTTGTATGTTAAGCAGAATATTGAAGAGTAAGCATCCAAATAGAAGGGACCTTGAGAAAGGTGTCAAGAAGGGAGAGATCCAGAATAGGTCTCCAATTGCCCTCCTTTCAGGAAACAGGAATATCCTGGGATAAAAACCCTTTCCCACTTGTATAGGTGGGGCAGGTTGAATGGTTCCTTGGTTCACCAGGAAATGAGGAAGTTGCTCTAAAAGAAGTGGAGGAATCCCTGAAAAGGGATAGACTTCCTTAACATGAAGTAACCCTGACAGATGACAAAGAAGCCAAGAGTCTGAAGTAATGAGAAGCCAATTTGGAAGACAAAGGGAAAGCTAAAGGGACAAAGGAACCTGGTCTACCAGAAGGGGGAAAATTGTCAAAGATAAGCAGGATTATCATATAAAGGAGGATTCTGTATCATTGAAATCTGAGTAGCTTTAGCAGAAACTGCCACCCTCCCACCCCTTGGAGGCATGGAGGGGTTGCCTGCAAACAGCAGCAGATCTAGAAAGATAATTTTTCTGTAACTTAGTCATAGGAAAGACAAAAATATGTTTAAGGTCCTGCAAGGCTTTGCCTTTCTCTTGAAGAGACTTAACAAGCCAGCAGCAGCAGTCCCAAAAAATCTTTACTTTCCAAAGGAGCATCCAACAACTTGGCCTTAATGTCCTCAGGCAAAACCTGGAGATGAAGCCAAGAATAAATGCCTCATGACAGACTGGAAAGCAACCATCGAAACCCATTGAGGATACTTCAGGGCCATCAAGGCAGAAAACAAGTCCTGAGTAAACTCTTGCCATTCTCTTTGAGGATCCTTAGGACTAAAAAATACCAGAGGTTCTGCCACTTGGCAAGATTTGGTAAGAAAACCCAGAAGTTCCTTCCTGACTAATATCTGTGGAATCCCTCTAGAACCCTCTGAGATAATCAACCACAGTTCCCCTCTGACGCCTGCAAAGCTACAAAGACCGTGTGAAAAGATGGATCCATGCTGACTTCCAACGGGGTCACAGCAGTGGAATCCAATGTAGATGCCAAACAGTCTACACAGCTATTAGAAGGCTCTTGAGGGACATCCAGTGAAGGCTAGATAGCTAAAGAATCCAGCCGAGACTTCTTGGCCTTCTTCATACCTAGCAGGAGTATCTCAGAGTTAAAGGATTCTGTCATGTTACCCTGGGCTAACAGTTTAAGCCATTGGTTTTCAAAATAAATGGCCAGGGAAGACAAACAGCGTCTGAGTCTGTTAGGCACAAATGCCTTACAGATACTACAAGAGGTATGGTCATGGGAAGTACCCAAACAAAAGAGACACTATTCTTGATGATCCTTATGAGGAATCTGCTTCCCATGCTGACATTTTCCCTACTTGGATGACATGAATTCTACGTAAGCAAAATAAAATAGAAGACCAAAGAGAAGGAAAAATAAATAACAACCCCAACGAGGCACTTGTCTGATGGCTAGATATTCAGGACAGCAACAGGGCATTCAGACCAACACGCAATAATGGCATTCTTACTTATGGCAAAAAAAGTTCTGGGTAACTGCATATGTACGTCACCTTTATGCCATATGTTCTGTGTGAGAAGCATGTGTGTGACATACAGCACATACAAGATCATTAGGCTTTGGTATACCGGTCGAATGCTGGGCTGTCCTGGGTGGGAGATCCCTAACTACTGCAACAGTAATACAGATGGATATCATATGGCGACTGAACCCACAGCAGCAGTCCTGGAGGTGGCATCCACAGAACTATAACTGCATGTGGCATCCACAGAACCACAACTGCATGTAATGCTGTATCTGGCTATTTGTGTAGCCTGAGACAGTAACTACTGAATTTGTTGTTTGGATCTGCTGACTGTGGGTCTGAGATGACATTTTGCAAAGATTACAGTACAGACAGCAAGTGTATGATCATTCATGTCTGGTGGTTAATAAGCTCTGAATGCTAGGCTGGAGAAGGTGTAGACCTTCTTTTCCCATCTACCCACAGCCCTACTTATCCTTGTCTGTGGGAAGGGCTTTAGCAGTGGGGAGCAACTTAGATTGCTCATTCTAGGAAAGGGCGACTGCAGCATGGTCAGTCACAGGATTCTTAGACAGGTATTTAAGATCAGGGACATTACAGAACCTGTCTTGTCTTTTTGGTGCTGGTGATTGAGAATCAGGTGCTGAATATGTTGACTGGAAAGCATCCTGGTATGCCTCTAGTACTGGAGGGAATGGAGAAGGGGCCTGTGTCCCCATTTCCAGAAGGTTGTCACATCTCTTTTGTACATTAGAGATTTGCGTTGATTGCCATCCAAAGTGCCTCATCATGTTCTGAATAGTTTCTCCAACAGTGGCTTCCTTAATGGGAGAATTTGAAGAAAGGAAGTCCTCTTCATCTTAAGAGAGCTATCCTGGAGACTGCATTTGTGAGGAATATTCCAGAGAATGAGCACAGTCTGCATATTGTTCCTCCTCAGAGGAGGAAGAATCTAGGGTATGTATCTGTGGTGTGACCTGTGGCAGCTGGGTCACAAAAGGAGGAGGCTTCAGGGTCATGATAGCTTTAAATAAGCTCTGGAAACAATGATGCATTGTTTTTTTCTTTGAAGCTGTAGGGTAGGTCAAAAGCCTTGTTTTTTGCCTTTTCTTTTCAGTTGCGACATCTGCCTGAATGAGACTTGGAGGTTCGGACCCTTGGCATACTTCAATCAGAGCATCTGGAACCTATTGCTGGACTAGGATTTTAAGGGACTCCATGTGGTCCCTCTGAAATGATAAAGTGTGGTTCATCCAAGGTATCTATATCCTGCAAGGCCTCAGGAGCCATACTGCCCTCCAGCTGGGTCTCAGTAGTGGGCAACTGGAAGCATATCTAATGTACTACAGGTTCTGCAACCTCAATGGGTACATCTGACTCAGAAATGTTAGACAGTGAATTGTCTTGGGGTCTCCAGTTTCTTCTGTCAGAAGGGCAATGTTGGATGGTGGGGGATTCCGCCAACTTAAATTGGGCCTGGCATTTTAGACGCTATGTTTCAAGAAATGTGTTAAAAGAGGAAAGTCTAGACCTAAGGATTTTTGGAACAAAAGACTGGTAGATAAGAGAAGGCTTTAGTGTCATTTTCTGGTTTTAAACAAAAGAGGAATTTAGTGTGCAAGCCCTTGTAAGAAATCTGCAGACCTCACTTACACTTACCCCTCACAGCTGACATCTAACAAAAGTTTTTAACAAACTACAAATTACTGAAAAGGAAGGTTCCCCAAGGGGGTACTTATCTGAAAAACGAACAAGCAAATCAATGAGATCAGCAACTCAAAGTAAATCAGTTTGACGGATGCATGACCTGCATCATATAAAATAAGCAAGTCTTGCCAAGAATGTATCATATTATTGTGCTTCAGATTCTTGCAGCTTTTGATAGTGCAAAAGTACTAGTTGGCTTCTATGCTTGAAAGATAATTTGTCATGTAGTGTATCTGAGAACAAAGCAGAAGTTATTCCTGTCTTCCCTGTGGAAAAGGAGGGAAGATTATTTAGTAGTGGAAACCTGATCCTGTTACTGAAACATATAGGTAATAAAACCTGAAAATGGTAACTAGTGCTACAGAGTATAATTAATGAAGTATTGTATGAAAGATTTTGTTCTTACAGCTTATCTTTTTGATATAATAGTGGTAAAAACACCCATGGTATGTCATTCGGATGTTACAGCAGAAAATACAAAGTGTTGGGTTAAATACAGATCGAAGTGACTTTTTTGATATAATTTACAGGAAATTAAAAAATAAAATGAGCAATACAAAAATGAAACTAAAACATGGAATAACAGTGTTGCATTAATGACTTGATGCTCTGACTGAAATCACTGTTACAGTATTCTAAATATATGGGTGATCGTCCACTTACATCCGGCTGGGATATCAAACCTTTAATTTTCTGAGGGAGTATATCTGACAAATAACCTCAGTTTGTATGCATCGGGGTATATAATTGGATGTACACACAAGTACCTCACACTATCGCACAACCAGCCCGAACACAAGTCATGCATATGTGAGAAACTCCTTGGCCATTTCAAGGTAGCCAGTATATACGGTTTTGTGCTTGTCTATTATTTTGGTGAGTTTCTCAAAGAAATCCACTGGGGTGAGTAGATGCGACCTACACAAACTCAAAATGAGTTGGTTTGAATGTCTGAAGATTACCTTAACCTATGCTGTCATTTATCATATTTGTGATGATTCTTTATATGGTTTTACATATCAGCTTAGTCAGGCTTATGGGTTTATAATGTCCCTGGGTCCTTGGATGGCCTGCTGTTGTAAAGAAGGATAAAAGTTGCAGTCCTCCATTTGTTCAGCACAAAGCTTGTATGGAGGCTCTGATTACACAGTTATTCTAGTAGACATGACAAGTCACGATTCATGCTATTAAGGAGGCAACCTGGGACATTATCAGGCCCATGGATACAGTGTTTTAGTTTTGGGAGACAGTGGGGAGTATTTCTTGAGAGGTGTCTGGTGGAGAAAGATGGGCAAAATTAAAGATTAATTTATCGGCCAGTAGATATATCCTTCACCTCAGTATAAGGGGATCCATTTACAATTAGTTCAGCACATTGTTGTGTACTGCTTTTATGCTTTCTGACAAACAGGAAGGATGCTTTATGATTATCCTTAGCCCGAGAGGCTACTTCTATCTCACAGTTGGCTTTGGTAGACTTTATTAGTTCCCTGAGTTGCTTATTAAGCTTGATGAGGTTGTTCTTGCTTACCAATTGCACTTTCTATTTTTGGACATGAACTTCTTTTTGTTATATGTCCTATTTAAGTTGGGATTCCAACAGGGTGGCTTGTTCTTTTGAGCTTGTCCTGGGCTTATTTTGGGGGTAGATATCATTGCCTCTATGCAGCTGCACACATGGTTGTACACTGACTTTATAGGTTCATAAGTAGGTACTAGGCTATTAGCCCTAGGGCCTATATAAGCCTAGCCAAAAAGGTACCCTGGCTTTTGCCACCCAAGAAAATTGTTTTCCTGTGCCCCTGTCGAGCAGAGCCACAGAAGTGATCCCTGGGGTGAATTTCCTATTTCCCATCCAATCATCAAGATTTTTCTTGAAGAGTGCTAATGATGTTCTCTGTTTGACATAGATAGGTAGTCTGTTCCAGAGTATGGGAAGTCTCTGGGACAGGAATCTATCCCTCCAGCATGTTCTGTTTATTGTATGACTTCCCATATACAGCAATGTTCCCTGTTTTTTTTTTTGGTTTTTTTTTTTTTGGGGGGGGGGGGGGGGTTGAAATTTTGCCAAGGTATCAATTAAAAGCAGGAAGTCTGCATTGGAATAATTCCTAAAGGTTCTGTGGTTAGGTGGTGTCCCAAGCCTTATTTTTATTTTGAATAAGACAACTTTGTAGTCCAATCTGACCAGTGAGGACATTACACTTGGGGGAGGGGGTGCAACATTCCCCCATGTTTGTGAGGACTAGGTCAAGGATGTTATAAAAAATCCCAGGCATAAATGGATCCTCTGGCATACATGGATAGGGTCACAGCTATTATCCAGGTCACCCGAGTTCAAACAGCATTTGCTAGTGCAGCTGGTGAGGTGAAAGACAGGTGTAACATGGCTTTGCTAGTTCCCTCTCTTCAGGAATGGTTCATAGGTTCATAGATTAGTACTAAGCTAACTGCCCTTGTGAGCCATTTTAAGCTTGGCCAATTATCCCTTGTGAGATTCAAACCCTGCACCTTGTGTTTGCAAGGCAAACACCTTAACCATTAGGCCACCCTCCCAACCTGGGGGTTGGGTATATACTCAGGCACTCATTCCCATGGAAGAATCCCTGAAAGAGAATCAAGATCATGCAGGATCAATGGTTTTGATGAGGACAGGGCAGCCTTGAGGGGTTACATTGCTTGCAGAAGGGAGTGGCATGCCCTTGCAAGCATGTCTATTGAACACCAAACCCTGAGGTTGTACAGGATAAGGGAAAGAGAGTTAGGGACCCAAAATCCAAAAGTCTCAAAACAATCCATGATGGCTGCCTAAATGATGTACCCTTCTCAGCTGACCCTCACTCCTTGTGATAAGGAATGAGAGAGTGATCAATGATCAGCAGACAGTGACAGAGAAAAAAAATAAAAACAAACAAAAAAGAAATCTCAGCATACAGGTTTATACAAGGCTAATGACCATGAGGGTCATTTCATGCCCTGACATGCAACCCAACCCAATCTTTTCAGAGAGTACTTTAAACGGGCTGAGGGGTATGTTATTTGGGCATTAATTTACTTACTGTCATCCTCTGACCATCAGAGACATGGTGCCCAGACCAGGGGTGAATTTACAATTTCCCATCCAGTGATCAAGGTTTCTTTTGAACAGAGTCAGGGTGAATTCTGCTTCATGTACACGGGGAGCCAATGAGACACATACTGGTCTATTTATGTCACAGGCAAAGTTCAGGTCCTTGGATTTGGTGTTTCTGGTGCCATTTGTTTTGTGGATGTGCAGACCTTGCATGTTACACATAGATCACCTCTCAGTAACCTGTAGGAGACTGAGAAAAGAAATAGGGCCTTAAGGTGATCTGCCTAAGGCAGGGCATTCATAACCTGGATTCTCCTTGTGAGGGCATTTCATTTGTTGCAAGTACCTGGTAAGGTACATGCCAAAAGGAGTACTGTACTCTATGATAGGTCTGATAAGGGCTAAGTAGAGTGGTGCTATAAGTTCCATGGACCTGGATGGCATATCCTTGCTTATGAGATGGGCAACATAGAATGATTTTCTTACTATCTTGGTTACAAGTAGTTCGAAGGCCAGATTGCTGTCTACATATGTTTCCAGATCTGTAACTATCAAGTCAAATCTTAGAGGTTTTTTACTGATGGAGTAATTAGCTTGGGTGGATGATTTCCTAAAGGGCAACATAATGCATTTCTTCACTTTGAGTATTAATCTGTGACTTTTGCAACAGTCATTTATTTATGTTAGGCCATCTTGTAGGATGCTGCTGTCAAGGGGGAATCTATGATAGCTCCCAATTTACAGACGCTGTGAACTTGCTGAGACAGAGGCATTCAGAAAAGTAGATGCTAAACAGGAGCGAGCCTTACACGGAAACATGGGGTACTACACTGGTGACCAGTCTACACACACACACACACACACACACACACACACACACACACACACACACACACACACACACACACACACACACACACGTAGACTGTGGAAAGTTTGAAGATATTAAAGACAGTACAGTTGTGTACCTACCATAAATGTAGATGTTCGAGTGTATTCACTGTTGCAGTCATTGCACTTGGGTTATCCTGCTGGCAGGCGACCTGCAGTCGGCCCGAGTTCCAAAGTCTTGGTCCGGCATCGGTTGCTGTTGCTTCTTCCCTGACGTCAGTGCACCAGGGGTATAAAAGATGCAACCGACACCATTTTCTTCAGTTTTTCTTGCCCCAGATGTCAGGTGCCCCCAGATAGGAAGGCTGGAAAGATACAATTATGCCAAAAAACATGCACATATTACTGTAAACATTTCCTTCATCTACAAGCAAATACACCACATAGGTAGTATAGAGATGAGAAGTACAGAAAAGTCCCAGCAATGTAAAAAGGGGGATGGTGGGTGGGTAACCTGGACTGCAACAGTGAATACAGTCGAACATCTACATTTATGGTAGGTACACAACTGTACTATGTTCATCGTATTTCACTGTTGCAGTCATTACACTTGGGTAGAATCCCAAAGCTGAGGTTGGGTGGCTGGGTCTAAATTGGATATGGAGAGGCTAACGAGCCCTGCAGAACTGCAGTGGCAAAGCCTGCTCTGGATTTAGAGTAGAGAGGTAAGTGGTAGTGCTTGGTGAAAGTGTGCACTGAGCTCCAGGTTGCAGCTTCTAAAATGTCTTTGGTTGGTACTCCTCTGAGGAAAGCTGCTGAAGTAGCTGCTGCTCTGGTAGAATGAGGCCTGATGCCCTTAGGCACCGATTTGCCATGTTGTGCATAACAGAAGCGGATGCAGTGTCCTATCCATTTCGAGATTGTCTGCTTTGTAATAGGCTTTCTTTGTGATCCTGCAGCATATGCTACAAACAGTTGCTCAGTTTTTCTGAAAGCTTTTGTTTTGTCCAAGTAGAATCGTAGCTGTCTGTGTATATCCAAAGCGTACAGAAGTCTCTCCCCTTTATTCTGGGGATTTGGGTAAAAAGTAGGTAAATTAATGGTTTGGTTTAAGGCCACATTGGAGACCACTTTTGGCATGAATGTTGGGCCTGTCCTAAGAGAAACCCTGTCCTGATGAAAGATGAGGAAAGGTTCCACAGCCATTAATGCCTGTAACTCTGAGACTCTTCTTGCTGAAGTTATTGCTAGGAGCAGAGCAGTTTTCCATGACAAGAATTTTAGATCAGCTGTGTTGGCTGGTTCAAAAGGAGGCAGTGTGAGTTTTTCGAAAACAAAATTGAGGTCCCAAGTAGGTACTGGCACTCTCCTTGGGGGTCTTATATTTTTTGCCCCTCTGAGGTACTGTCGTAGTAGAGGATGTGAAAAAATAGGAGGTTCCTTATTGTAATGAGCTGGAGGCATGGATTTTAATAGATGAGAAGGATAAGCCTTTATCCAGCATCTCAGTTAGGTATTGCAAAATCTGAGGTACGTTGGGGACAAGTGGTTTGAGCCCTTGTGCCTGGTTCCAAGCACAGAATCTCTTCCATTTTTCTGCATAATATTTCCTAGTGCTGGGCCTCCTGGCTTCTAAAATGACATCCATAACAGTTTTAGAGAGAGGTGCAGTTTGAGTGGCTACATTATCTGCCATGCTACCAGGCTTAAGGTTCTGAGTTGACTGCAGAATCTGATTGTTTTGTTGTGTCAGAAGATGAGGGATTTGAGGTAGAGGCCAAGCTGGGCCTTGCGACAAACTCTTTAGGATTGGCATGGCCAGTCTGGTGCCATCAGGATCATTTTTGGCCTTTCTTGTCCGACTTTTAGTAGCACCTTGGTGAGAAGAGGCATCGGAGGGAAGGCATAGACTGTCAGGCCTTTCCAGCTGAATGATAGAGCATCTACTTTCCATGCTTGAGAGTGATAAGTTCTTGTGCAAAATTTCAGTATTTGGAAATTGTGAGGGGAGGCAAAAAGATCTATGTCTGGGTGTCCCCATTTCCTCATTATCATGCTGAACACTTGTGGATTTAGCTTCCATTCGTGAGGATCCATGAGATTTCTGCTTAGTTCGTCTGCCAGTGTATTTTTTGTTCCTGGCAGGAATTGTGCCAGCAGATGTACTTGATAGGTCAAGTGCTGTGCTCCACAGTCATGGCTTGTCTGCACAGGGGGTAGCAATGTGTGCCCCCTTGCTCCTTTATGTACCACATAACTGTGGTATTGTCCGTCTTTATTAATATTTGCCCTGGATGTATTAGGTCCTTGAAAGCTGTCAGGGCATTCTGCACAGCTAGCATCTCTTTTTGATTGATGTGAAGATGCATTTGTTCCTTGGCCCACGTGCCCTGAATACATTTTCCTGCCATATGTGCCCCCCAGGCATAATTTGATGCATCCGTTGTTATTGTCTGCCTGGCTGTGGGCAGGGTGAAAGGCTGTCCCTTGTTGTGGTGACAGGCCTGGGACCACCATCGAAACTTCTGTTGTAGGCAGGGAATTAAAGTTATGATTGTCTCCAGGCTGTGACAATGCTGAGTCCAAACACTTTTTAGATACCATTGTAGTTTCCTCATATGCAGTTTTGCATATGGAATTAGTAGAATGCAGGATGCCATGTAGCCCAGGGCCTGCAGAATTTTTCTTGCAGGGAGCTGGGTTTTTGTTGCCATCATTTGAAAGTAATGAGTCAGTTGCCTTTGCTTGTCTGGCGTGAGATAAGCCATCTGCGCAGTTGTATTTAAGCTTGCACCCAGGAATATTATCTCTTGAGAGGGCACTAGTTTTGATTTATTTTCGTTTACTGTGTACCCTGGGCAAATTAGCAATCTTTTTGCAAATGCCAGATGCTTTAGAAGAATGTCCTTGCTCTCTGCTTGAATGAGGCAGTTGTCCAAGTAGGGATATATTTGAATTCCTTTTTGTCTGCAAAATGCAATTACTGGTGCTAGGCATTTTGTGAAGACCCTGGGCGCAGTAGATAAGCCAAAGGGCAGTGCAGAGAATTGGTAATGCATTGAGCCTGCTATGAATCTGAGTTATCTTCTGCAAGATTGTCTGATTGGAACATGCAGGTATGCCTCCTTGAGGTCCAAAGTAACTAGCCAAGCCTTCTCACCAAGCATGGGCAGAGGTTGCTGTAGTGTTAACATTTTGAATTTTGGAACATCCAGGAAAGTATTTAGAATTGACAAGTCCAGTATTGGTCTCCAGGCTTTGTCCTTTCTGGGTACTAAGAAAAGTCTTGAGTAAAATCCTTGTCCCTGTTCTTGCTGTGGAACTTTTTGAATTGCTCCCATGTCCATAAGAGCAGCAATCTGTTTTTGTGCCTCTGCCCATTGGTTTTGTGGCAGGTCTGGCATACCTTTTGGTTTTGGAAGCATGTGGAAGTGGAACCTGTAATCCTGAGAAACAATATTCAGCACCCATTTGTTCTGGGTGATCATGTGCCAATTTCTTGAGAAAAGTGCTAGATTTCTCCCTAGAGGTGCTGTCAAAAGGTAATTGCTTGGCATTTGCAGAGGAAAGTCATTGGGACTGTTTCCTATAAGTTTGTGACCTTGGAATAACTGAAGCCCACATCAAACAGGCAGCTACAACAGACCAAGATAAAACATAAAATGACTGACTGATGTGACAAAGGGTACAACTTCATCCAAATATGACCTTGTTTGTCCATTTGGTAAGTATATGTCAGTCCTTTCCAAGACTTAATAACAACCTTAGTCACTGTTACCATCCCAGTTATGAGGTCATGAGGACTCAAAAGGGGTCATCAACAGGAACAAGGCCCTGTGATGCAGTTGGCTGTTGCCTTATCCACTTATGGTCCTCCTTGGCCAGGACCAAGATAAAAAACAGTTATGTAAAATCTTACAATAACCACATATATCCTTCTCGTCTATATGTTGCAGTATTCATAACATGAGGGAGTCTGCCGCTGGCTGACTCGTACGTCCGACCAGCACAGAAAAGTCTAACACTTCTGTAGGGTAAATGCAACATCGCACACAGTACTGGTCCTACGTCGGCCATAAAATGACGTTGGGTATAAAGCGGACGTCAGAACGTACCAACCCTCAGAACTGAATGCTGCAGAAAGGCCTGAAAAAGGGTGAGGAAACACACAACCAGCATACAGGCAAGCATCAGGGGGAAGGCGGCGGAAAGAATACTGCAACATATAGATGAGATGGACATCTATGGTTATGGTAAGATTTTACACAACTATTCTATGTCCTTCTATTCATATTTTGCAGCACTCAAAGCATGAGGGAGAATACCAAAGCTCAAGCAGAAGAAGAATTGAGTGGAGCACTCTCTACAAACCCCTGGAGAATAGCCCTTGCAAAACCAGCTCTAGACCTGGAAAAGATATCCAACTTAAAGTGTTTTGTGAAAGTGTGTACAGAGCACCAGCTAGCTACTTCTAATATAGAGCAGGTATCTAGACCTTTGAAAAAAGCACCATAAGAGGACAAAGCTCTGGTGGAATGTGCCCTAACTGGGGAAGCAAGAATTTTTCCATGGGTACATAGCAAAAGGAAATGGTTTTGGAAATCCAAGTGGAAACAGTCTGCTTGGAAATAGGCCTGCCAAGGGCCCTAGGGTGATAGGAAATAAAAAGATGATCAAGATTTCCTAATAGGCTTGGTTTTGTCCAAATAAAATCTGAGTTGTCTATACATGTCCAAGGTGTGTAAAATCCTCTTACTAGAGGACTGAGGAGATGGGAAAAAGTGAGAAAATGAATGGACTGACTGACAACTCATTCACCACCATGGGCATAAAAAAGAGGGGTTAGTGCATAAGGAATCCCTGTCCTTGTGGAAAACAGTAAAGGGGGTGAAACCATCAGTGCCTTAAGTTCTGATACCCTTCTTGCCGACGTGATGGCCACAAGAACTTGTTTTCCAGGTGCAGTGCCGTAGAGAAGAACTTGCTGGTTCAAAAGGAGCAAGAGTAAGTTTTTCTAGAACAAAATTTAGATCCCAAGGAGGAGGAACTGATTTCCCTGGTGGTCTAATATGTAGGACGACGCCTTTCAGGAAAAGTTTAAACATTCTGCCTTGAGGCCACATGAGGAGTCATAGGCAGATATGCTGAGATTGCAGAAAGATGAGCTTTTACTGAAGAGTATGACAATCCACTCTTCAATAATTCACACATGTAAGACAGAACCACTGAAACATCCACCAGCAGTGGTTGCAGCTCCTTAGAAAGACACCAGATGGAAAACCTTTTCCATTTGAAAATATAGTATTTCCTAGTATTGGGTTTTCTGGCTTCCTGCAGAACTTGCATCACGTCCTCGGAAAAAAGGTGTCTGAAAGGAATCAAAATCCTATCACACCAGGATCAGTGGCAGGGTTGACATCTGTGGTGTATTAGAGAGCCCTTGTCCTGTGTGAGTAGGTCCACTCTGTGGGGTAACTTGTGATGACTGCCCTTGGCTAAATGCAAAAGAAGGGGGAACTGATGCTGTCTTGGCCAAAAGGGAGTCACCAACAAGATTTCTGGTTGCTCCAGTTGTATCTTCAACAGGACCTGGAGAAGCAGGAAGGGGGGGGGGGGTGCAGAGAAACATTCCCTTCCAAGAAAAGGACAGGGCATCCACCTTCCATGCCAGAGGATTGGGAACTCTGGCACAAAACTTTGGAAGTTGTCTGTTCATGGGGAGGTGAAGAGATCTACCTGAGGTGTACCCTACTGATGGACAATGTCCAGAAACACATCCCTGTGTAACATACATTTGTAGTATTGAGTCATGGACCTGCTCAATATGTCTGCCACAACATTTTGAGTGTAAGGAATATAAACAGCTTGGCTCTGAGAGGCTAACTCCAAAGCATGGAGAGCCAGTCTGCACAGGAGATAAAAACTGCCACCCCTCCCATTGACATACCAAAGCACTGTGGTTTTGTCTGTGAACCACGTCAGGACGCCTGGAAGAAGAAAAGGTTTGAAGATTTGTAGTGAAAATAAGGGCTTTCACCTCTTTTATATTTATGTGTTCCCTCTTTTGGGAGGGGGCCTACAATTCTTTTACCTTCCAAGAAGCCAGGATTGCTCTCCATCCCAAGTCTGATGCATCCATGTACAGCTCCTTAGTGGGAAGGGGTGGTTGTAAGGGTAAGCCTGGATTCAAGGTGATCTGTTGAATCCACAAGTTCAATTCCTTCTTCAAGCAGGGGAGAAGGGGCATCACAAACTCCAGTGGATGAGAGTGTTGCACCCAAACTGACCTGAGGTACCAATGGAATTTTCTCATGTGCATCTTTGCTAGTGGTACCATGGGAATAGTGGATGCCATAAAGCCCAAGAGTCTGAGAAACTTCTTGGCAGTCAGGGATGGAAGAGGCAAGAGGGCCTGGAAATAGGCAGGAAGACACAGAACCTTTTTGGGGGGAAGCCAACATCCTGTCTGGATTCTGCAACTTAGAAAGACATGGTCTTAGGAAGGAACCAGGGTAGATTTTTGGTAGATGATAGTGAATCACAGACACTCCAGCAGAGAAACCTAGAAGAGCAGATTCTCTTGAAGGGTGTCTGGAGAGTGACCCTTAAGAAGAAGATCGTCCAGGTAAGGGAAAATATGAATACCCCTTAGTCTGCAAAAGGCTATAACAGGAACTAAGCATTTTGTGATGATGCTTGGGGCCGTAGACAATCCAAAAGGCAAGACAGAGAATTTAAAATGTGAGGAAGCAATAGCAAAGTGAAGATAATTCCTGAACCGAGGGTGAATGGGAATATGGAAGTAAGTATCCTTGATGTCCAGAGACACCATGTAGGCCTGAGGAAGGATGAAGGGAAGAAGAGTGTGCAAAGATAGCATGCAAAAGGTGGGAACCTTCAGGAAGGTACTTAGGTGTGATAAGTCTAGGATGGGCCTCCAGGGACCATCTTTCCTAGGGACCAAGAACATCCTGGAATAGAACCCTTTCCTTACTTGTGAAGGTGGCATATCCTGAAATGTGCCCTGAGAGGGAAGACTGAAAATGACTTGGGGAAAGTAATCCAGCTGTTCTTTTGGGGGTTGAGGTATACCCCTGAAGAAAGTTCAGTTTTCCACACCATGAAATATTCTTGAAGGATAATGGAGAGGATCCAAGAGTCCTGGGTGATCTGTTTCCAAGCAGGGAGAGAAAGGGAAAGGCATAAGGAAAGAGGAGTCTGGCTTCCAGGGCGAATGTAATCACAGATTACCTGATTTAGTCAGAAAGGGCTGCTTCTGAACAGGAGGAGAAGATGTAGAGGACTTGCCTGAGAATTGCTTCCTAGTATCTCTTTTTCTTTTGGAAGATTGAGGTCTGGAAGGTTTCCTAACGAAGGGTGTTTTACAGGGATAGCTACTCTGAAATCTTGGAATGGGGGACACAATGTGTTTTGGGTCTTGCAGCTCTTTGCCCTTTTCCTGTAATGACTTGAAGAGCTCTACAGCAGAAGTACCAAACAATGCCTTGTTGTCCAGAGAGGCATTCATCATTTTTGCCTTTTTACCATCTGCCAAGGGCTGTAGTCTGAGCCAGGAGTACCTCCTGAGAACTGACCCAGAAGCAACAGCTCTGACTGATGCCTCCACTGCATTGTAACTACACTTAATAGAATGGTGTGTAACAACCACCTTATGCAGTATGTTTCCTCCTTCAATATTTAGGTGTCACTCTTGATCACAACTTAAATATGCCACTATACATCACCAACATGAAAGCTAAGTTTAAATCCTCCCTACTAGGATGATGAAAAATCTTGCATCTCCTTACCCCACAAGGAAGAAACCTTATAGGGAGAATAGCTTACAGCCATGCTTAGAAAATGCATTACCACTACTTGCCTAAATCTCCAAAAACAATCTTAAAAGAAATTCAGATTCTTTACAAGAAAATCTGTCACATCACCATCCACAAAGCTAATACACTATTCCAATGCATCACACTCCAAGAAGTCTCCTCTAAAGAATGTGCTGACTTACTTCTCTGCATTATCTGCAAAACCTTACACAGTGATAGTATTCCTCCACTAAGCTGTAGACTGACTGTAAGGACAACTTTATTTCAGATTCACCCCCACAATAATGTTCCTGTCCTTACTAGTCCATTCTCACGAAGCAACGCACACAGATTCATCTCAGTTGGTGTCCTGTAATAGGTAACTCTGATCAGTGCATGCATTATACAAACAGCTAAAAATTTACAAGTTTAGCTGCACAAATTATAACATATTAGAAGGGACTGTCACTTTTTAACCTCCTAGCAAACTGTTAACTCCATACAATAAAAACACTGCTAGAATGATAACTTAAAAATCTAGCCAGCAAGCAATGCAGAAACAAAACACGTAAAGTGTAAAAAGTAATAGCAAACTTGAGCGTTTCCACACAAAACATGCAATGAAAGTCTGATGCAAATGGGAAGATAAGCAGAAAAAACAGTCTCATTTCTATGGAACTTAATGTTACATTACTTATTGCATAAAAGGTAATAAGGGCATTAGATGATGACTTTAATTACTGGAATATCAATGCACTATATTTAGACATATAAGCAATTTTAACTCAAGTACCTGCCCTAACTTATAGTCCATGTTGCCAATCTCTCTTTCTGTGTTGATCTGTAACAACAGCTTCTCATGGCTGATAAGTGCACCTGCAAGAGAAAACACACAAAAATACAGTTCTTTAAAACACAGGAAAATAAACTGAACTATTGAGTAAATGACAGTGATTAGCAAAATACTTTGCAATTTACTCAGAATATGTTTGAACCTTTCAGTTAGTGTAGTAAAAAAGCAAACAATTTCTATCTTTGATCCATATGAAATAGAAAACATTTGTGAGTAGTATTCTAACAGTAAATCTTAAGAATCAGGGGCAAAGTCACAAATAATTAGGGACAAAAGCTTAAATTAGGAGCACTAGAAATATTGCTAGTAGTTATTTAAACAGAAGTTATGTACTTACCATAATTCTGGACCATTTTACTCTAGTTCATTCAATACAACAAAGTATACAAGCCACTTTCACATCTGATAAAGCCTTCTATTAGTGCTCCTTGCCTAAAGCTCCTTCAGAAAAAGACACATCCACATTTCCCATGTACTCTAACTGCCCTAATATTGAGTTTGGTGCTAATAACAATAGGACCAGAAGAACATACAATACTATGACAAGGAAGGGGCAGAAGAACTTTAGGCTGGTCTGCCAGGCCCTTAGAAAAAGGGGACAATCAGGAAGGAGGAAGAGATGTTGTAACAGATGGACTAAGATGAACAGGATCTTGCGCTACTATAAGTACATAACTTCCTTATTCTATTTCATCCAATCTGCCTGATCTGAATAATGGAAATGAATCCAGAGTTACATGATTTCCCAAGTGACAACATAACAGCATACCTCTACAGATTATGTCCAGCTTGTAATGCTTGACAAAGGCAGGCAACATAGACCATTTATCTGCAGCACAAATTTCATCTACAGTAGAGTTCCTGAAAAAGGCTGTAGAAACTAAGCCTGATCTTGTGGAATGAGCTCCTGATTTAGCTTGTAATGATTTGTTTCTCAAAGACCACAACAAAAAAAAAAATGAAATCTGAAGGAGGCGTGGACTGGAGAAATGATGACTTGAATGCAGCAGATTTTAGTTGATGTGCACTACTAAAAAGTTTTTGATATGATTTTATTGTCAGCCCTGAACCAACTACTTAACCAATACTCAGCAAACCGTCCACTCCACTCATCCAACAAAACCCTTTTGCGTATAATTCAAGCCAACAACACTGCAGGTTAAAGCTCTTTTCTCTCATACCATAGCAAAAATGTGGAATAACCTCCCCCAGAATATTTTCTCAGCACCTTCTATCTCACTCTTCAAAAAAGCACTCAAATCACACCTCTTGCATTCCTGGTTCTGTCCTTCCATCACATAAATGCTTTCCTGCTCTTCTCAAATACTTCCTACCCCTATATTCTGCTTACTGTCTCTATATTACAGTACTAACAACTCCTCAAAACTGCCATACAGGGCCTTCCTCTGGTCACACAAACTTGCTTAGCACAAAATATTGTCTTTTATACTGTCATATGTGATGTCTGTGATGATTGTATTGTTACAATTGAGTCCTTTTTGTTTAGTTGGAACAAACCACTTTAATCGTGTTCTTCTTGCATGAAATATCTTGTATTATAAAAATTCCCACTGTACATATAGTTTAATAGTGGAGCTTTTCTTCCCGGGACTCCGCTGTAAATGGACCTTGCTCCAGTCGGACTTTCCCGGTCAACAAATGTAAAATAAATAAATAAATAAAAGTAAAATAAATAAATTTTGATGCCGTCAGTGCTAGAAATTATGTAAAATGTGTGACAAAGGATCAAATTATATTCAAGAAAGATTAATAATTTAAAAATATCCTGTCAGAATATATAGTAACCATTTAAAGGAAGTCATTTTCCAAAACAAATGGGCAAGAGACCATCTCTACAAAGAAGGAATTCTAAAAGATATTGTCTTACCCTTAAAAAAGACAATGGGCAGATTATATAATACAAGAAAATGTTTTATAGTCCTCAATTTATTCACTAATTTCAGAATAGCTGGTCTTCTTCCTGTTCATCTCAATTTCGTAAACCGGTATGGCTGTTCTTGAGTTCAGAAAAGTTGCATGAAGGTATACACCTTGTGTTAACCTTTATGAACCCCCCCCCCCAATACTGCTTCACAGCAAATTACTGTTTTTTTTTTGAAAATACAGTGTTACTGTCACCACAATGTTGTATTATGAGATCTACATATTTAATATGCAAATCAGTTTGCAATTGTGGAGATTTTCTGTTCATATAAATCTTTTTTTTTCCTACGACTAAACTTGGATTTCCCTACTTGTTTAAAGAGTAAAACTTAGTTTAGAATGTTCAAATACACAACAAAAAAAATAGTGGAATCACTTTTTGACTTTTCCATGCACAACAGGAGGGACATCCATGGTAGAACTTCCTCCTGATATACAGTGCAGCACAAAAAGTAAGTTTATCTAATTTATATATTCCTTTAAGCGAATGTTCATCTAACATTGTAAAATATGTCAAGAATTACATATTTACTTGTGGAATAAGTTCTTCACCAGAAGAGTGAACATATCATAGTTATGAGGTAGCAAAAACAAAGGTATGCAAACAGATAACATAGGTGTGTATTAGGCTAATGGCCCTGGAGCCTTGACTTATTTCTGAATGCTGACTTGTTAACCTTTATGAATCACCCCATACTGCTTAACAGCAATTTACAGTATGTATACCTCTCAAGTGACTTCACAGACTGGCCATACTTTTGCCTTCTATTTTGGTCTGTTCATCATAAAATTTGAGGTTTTTTTTGGCAAATCACTGAGGATAACATCACTAAATAATTTGAGTTTCAGAATTCTTCCTCTTCAGAAAATGCAAGCTACTGCAACACCTGTTATTATATCAACTTTCTAAATTCATAACAATATTTAAAATCTGTCCCTGATTTTGGGCCTATGTCTTCACATTATTTTTGGTTTTGTTCAGAATTCTTGTGTTAATAGGTTTAGAGCCATAGTAGTATGTCTTTACATTGTTTACTTTTTGTTTCTCTGCCTCTTTCCCAATATTACATTTTACGTTTTTACCTGATTTTACAAAGATTGCATTACACATACGTTTGTCAATTGTCAAGATCTTTTTTCCTACACAATATTGCTGAAACACATTAGATATAAAAGGAATGTGTGTGCTTTGAGCATTCATATAGGGTTATAAAAAGACTGTTGTGTGAGTACCTTTAGCTTCACATAAATGATAACTTGGTGGTGGCTCTGCACGGTTACTACCTGTCCCACTTTACGAGGGGACAGTCCCTCTTTGGGCAGCTGTGTCCTGCAAAGAATTCGAAAAATGGCAAATGTCCTGAGATTTTAGGACAAACATATTTCCTATATTTTATTTATTTTTTTATTTAACATTTGTTAACCGAGAAAGTCCGACTTGGAACGAAGCCAATTTTCAGCGGAGGCCCGGGAAGAAAGGCTCCAGATGCATGTCTTTGTAACGTGTGAGAAAACCGGAGCACCCGGAGGAAACCCACAAGAACGCAGGGAGGACATGCAGACTCCGCACAGAAGGCACCCCAGCCGAGAATCGAACCAGAAAACCTCTTGCTGTGAGGCGACAAAGCTACCGCTGCATTACTGTGCCGTCCAATGCAATAGTTGCATAAAATAGTTATTCTGTATCTAAAACACCTAAATGTTATAAGAAACAGAATAAGCAACTAAAATGCTACAAGAATCAGCTTTTATTTAGGCAAAAAAGTGAAGTTCTGTCCTTTGTACTGGCCGTGGGTATGTTTTGCCCAGCAAAATCTGACATTTGTACTAAAATGTCCCACTTTGGGCATCTGAAAAGGTGGCAACCCTATGGCTCTGGATGTCGGAGACAATGAGTGAGTGTGACCTTCGTTGTAGAACTTAAACTGTCTTAAAGACAGCAATGTTAGAGCAGGTCAGAGTTTGATGCCTGGTGGTTGAAACAGTGGACTGAAACTAGTTGTTTCTTGTGGTCTGAGGTTTGATTCCCACAGCTTTTGTCTACCTACCGTCCAAATCTGGGCAGTTTACTTGATCAGACTGTGCTCTTTGGTACTTGGGAGACTGAGATGGCTTCTGCAATGGTACTCTTAATAGCATGCCTGGTGACTACTTATGAACCTAGAGATTAAACATATGTTTAAATTGATATATTTATGTTGGTATATATTAGCTGAGGTGGGAATATATACGGTTTCAGCATTCAGACAGGGTTACCAAAGGACTGTTATATAGATACCTTTAGCATCACATAGACAGGGGCTGGTGATGTCACTGGATATTAAAATGGGTAGCATGTGACATTTGTTTGTGGAACTTGAAAGGCCTTGCAAAAGTTAATTATGTAATTATGGGAAGACAATTGGGTCTGGTGATTGGTGTGGTGAACTGTAAATGTGATCTGTTGATGGGCTATGTTTGTGGTCCTGAGTTTGATTCACATGGTCTTTGCCTGCCTGCTGTGTGACTTTCAGTAGAACGACTTGCTAGACAGTGTTCTGAAGCTTTTCGGAAAACTGGGATAGTCATATCAGTGGTTTCTTTGACTGTATACCTGGTAACTATCTACGAACCTAAATTAATATGTTCATAGGTAGGTACTAGGTTATTGGCCCTAGGGCCTATATAAGCCTAGCCAAATGGTACCCTGGCTTTTGCCACCCAAGAAAATAATTTTCCTGTGCCCCTGTCAAGCAAAGCCACACGTGGTAATAGCAATATAAATATTTTTTAAATACTGTCATTTAGATGTTTCTTATAATATACTGCCAACATACTGGCAGACAGGTTCAGTGCAAACTTCACCCCCCTCTCCCCCCCTAAAGGAGAGATAACTATCCCAGCCGAGTGTAGCCTCCCGGACATCTCAAATGCGCAGGTGAAAGCTGCTCTCTCTAAAGCTAAAAACACAGCATCAATGGGATCGGATGGTGTCCCCGGCTGTGTGCTACACGAGCAAAATGAGGAATTAAACCCGCACATAAGGCAGCTGTTTAATCTCAGCCTTACCACAGGATACGTGCCCAAGGAGTGGCGTACGGCAACTGTTGTCCCACTCCACAAAGGCGGCGCCCCTACGGACCCTGGTAATTACCGCCCCATAAGCTTAACAAGTCTAGTCTGCAAAGCTATGGAGAGGATCATAATGGAGCTCATAAACAAAGATATAGGGGACTTGCAGACATTGGACCCGACCCAGTTTGGCTTTGTCAAGGGAAGATCATGCCTTTTGAACTTGGTCGACTTCTTCGAAACAGTCACCAAGGCCATTGATGAGGGAAAGGCAGTCCATACAGCCTACCTTGACCTTGCAAAGGCTTTCGACACAATACCCCACTCGGGTATTGTAGAAAAACTTACCAGCTTAAATGTAAACCCATATGTCACAAGATGGGTTGCAAACTGGCTTAAGGACAGAACCCACAGGGTTAGAGTTGCTGGCGCTGTGTCAGACTCCAAGCCGGTCACAAGTGGTGTCCCACAGGGCTCGGTCCTTGGCCCCTATTGTTTGGCATCTACTTCTCAGAAGTACAGGCCAACATGGGAGGACTTTGGCTGACAAAGTTTGCAGACGACTGCAAACTGGGCCATAGTGGAAAGTGCATCGGACACGGATATCCTTCAGAAGGGACTCACGGAAACAGATAGCTGGTGCCAGAGCCATGGCCTGAAGTTAAACGCCAAAAATGTATAGTCATACCCTTCGGGAAAAACAAGGTAACCCCAAGCTACCATATAGGTGGCAATCCACTAAGCACAGAAGGGGTTATCAGGGACCTGGGGACCCAGGTTGACAGTGGCCATTCTTTGACACTCACATTGCTAAAGTGGTTAGAAAGACCTTCTACATTGCCCACCTGATCATGAAGGGATTCACATCCAGATCTAGTGAGGTCATTGTTCCCCTGTACTCTTCACTTATCAGACCAATGATCGAGTACAATGCCCCATTCGGGATGTATCTCACCCGACATCTGCAGCAATTGGAGAGACCCCAAAAGTTCCTCACCAAAAGGATAAAGGGACTCCAAAATCTGTCATATGCTGCCAGATTGAAGAAACTCCAGCTCTATTCAGTCGCATACCGTCTGCTCAGAGGTGACATGTGCCTGACATACAAGGCCATGTCCAACCCGAAATTAATGGACATGCTCCACCTCAAAAAATCCAAATCCACCAAAACCACTAGTGCAAGCGACTTAAACCTTAGCACGGATATAAATAGGACGTGCTGGAGGGATAGATTTATCACTCAGAGACTCCCTATGCTGTGGAATAAAATCCCGGTCCATGTGAGGCAGAGCACCTCGCTGACTCTGTTCAAGAGAAATCTAGACCTGTGGATGGGAGATCGTAGGTTTACCCCGGGAATCATCTCTGTGTCACTGCTGGACAGAGGCACAACAAACTAATGGGCACAGTATTTTTTCATATAAGGGGTGGCGTAAGCCACAAAAATTTGGGCTAGGCTTATAAATGCCTTAGGGCAGATAGCCTAGTATAAACCTATGAACCTATGAACCTATGATAAATAACCTATATAAAGCATGTATTTCATGATATATATAGTGGTTTATGTATTTAAAGTAAGGGCAACTACCATAAGTGGGTGGAAGAGAGAAAAACAGAATTAGAAGGGTAGCTTAAATGGGATTTCTGTTCAAACTAGGAACCTAAGTTCCATGAAAGAGACTTGGTTTAGTAATCTTTAATACTGTTAACTCTGCTTTTTGTCTCTGTGTAAAATAGAATAAACTTTCAGGCAACTGACTTCCTTTTGTTTTCAGATTGCCAAATTTTAAAGATATAGATTACTATAATTAGTAACAGCAATACGTATGTGACTGATATAGGATGTCTTCATTAAAATGTTTTTCTTTAAATGTAAACAACCTCAACAGAGGCAATAGGAGAGGTAGTTTGATTAAATATATGAGTGTTTTTTATAAGTTGTACAACCCAACCCAAATGTGTCCTTACATATCATGGGTGTTCATTAGGAGGGGGTGTATTAGGATGTTTTTCTGCCTCTGTCAGAGACATGAAGGCCACACCTGGAAGTGAATTTCTGATTTCCCATCCACTGATTAAGGTTACACTTAAATAGGATTATGAATGGACTGTGCTTCACATAGATGGGCACCCTATTATAAAGCATGGGGATCCTCTGAGACACATATTGATCTCACCAACACGTCTTTCTTTATGAAAGCAAAATTTCAATCCTTGGATCTAGTGGTTCTGATACTGTTCACTTTGCAGATGTGTGGATCTGAGGATGCTTTTACATTAGGCATAGATCGTCTGTCATTAACTTGTAGGATACAGAGCACAGAGATAGGGCTGTAGAAAAAATGTATTGGACAATGTGTTTACACTCTGGATTCTCCTGGTAAGGAACCTTTGTGGGTGTTCCAAGCATATGTCTGGTTAGGTACATGCTGAAGGGGGTATTATACTCAATGAAGGGCCTAATGAGGGCCAAATAAAATGGCACTATGACTTCCTTGGGCACAGATGCCATGCCCTTCCTTATCAATTGGGTGACATAGAATGATTATCTTATTACCTTGGCCACATATTGGTCAAAGTCCAGATTACTGTCTACATACATTACCAGATCCCTGACTACCGGGTCACCTCTTTGGGGTGTCTTGTTGATGGAGTAATTTATTTATTTAATTTTTTATTTTACATTTGTTGACTGGGCTAATCTAGCTGGATATATGTCCAGTTTCAGTAGAGGCCCGGGGAGAAAAGTTCCAAGAAACATAAAAATATTAATTAATATAGAAGTTATGACAGATCAATATAAAAAAGACAATTCTTACAAGTATATAAGTAATAATTTTTTTTTTTAGTACAAATTATAATACTCCTAGTGATTAATAACATAAGCATTAATTCCGGGTAATGTATAAGAAAGGGTGCATTATACATATATACATAAGTTTTAGATGCAATAACATAGTAAATTGAAACATTAAGGGAAGATTGTGAAGGATGTGGGGTGAAAATTAGTGAAAGGAAAAAGTTAGTCAGGGTTAGTACAGGAGCATAGCCAGTGTTTGTTGAGAAATAGTTTTAAGATTCCTTTTGAAAAGTGAGAGAGAAGTCTGAGAGGTGAGTTCAGAGGGTAGTTGGTTCCATAGCTTACCAACAGAGTTAGAGAACAAGGAGTCACCTGCTGAGTTGTTAGATTTGGTTGTATTGATCAGCAGTTTATTTGAGGAGCGTGGAGTCTTGAGATTATTGTAAGGGGTAATGAGGCTAGACAGTATTGGAGTGTTGCTGGGTTGATACAGCGTCTTGTGGATTATTGTAAGTTGGTGAAATTGGAGCTGGTTAAGAAATTCTAGCCAGTCTAGTTGTTTTAGATTCAAACAGTGATGGGTTCTGAAAGGAGAGCCTGTAGCAAATCTAGCAATATTATTATAGGATGTTGCTAGTTTGTTGAGGTTGTTTTTGGAAAGATTGGTGTATGTAGTAGAAGCATAGAGTAGAGTGGAGATTAAGTGAGTTCTGGCTATAGCGGTCTTGGCTACTGGTGTAAGAAAGGGTTTGATTCTGTAAAGGGATCCTAGTTTTTTGTTAACTAATTTTATTGTGGTGTTTATGTGAGTATCAAAGTTGAGGTTGTCGATTGTTATTCCTAAGAGTTTAGTGGTTAGGTCAGGAAAAATAAGAGTACTGTTGTTGGATGCGAGAGTGAAATGTAAGGGGGTAGACTTTTGGGCGGGTGTAAAGAGTAACAGTTTAGTTTTTTTGGGGTTTAAGAGGAGGCAGCGGTGTGAGAATCACTGTTCGACAGTATTGAAAGCTTTTTCAGTAAGAGACTGAAGTTCAGATTGAGAAGTGGCAGAACAGATTATAGTAGAGTCATCTGCATACTGAATGCAGTTGGTGTGTGGAATAGCCATTTGAAGATCATTAATATAAATGGAAAATAGGAGTTGGGCCTAATATGGAGCCCTGTGGGTCACCGAGGGAGATAGGAAGGTGATTAGATAGTTTATTTTGCCAGAGTACAGCCTGCTGTTGGTGTTCTAGGTAGGATGTGAACCAATTCATAGATAGAGGATCAAGTGAAAGGGAATTAAGTATGTGGAGAAGGAGTTGGTGGTTGACCATGTCAAAAGCCTTAGATAAATCAATGAAGACTGCAGTGGAAAGAATATTTTTGTTGCGGTTTTTGTTAATACAGTTTGTGAAGGATAGCAGGGCTGTGGTGGTACTGTGATAAGGTCTGAATCCATGTTGGCAAGTAGGTTATTATGGAGTAGGTGGTTAAGTAGTTGCTTAGTAATTAGCATGGGTGACAGTTCTTCCAAAAGGTACTACAATCCATTTCTTGGCATTGAGTTTTAATCTGTGACTGTGACATCAGTCATTTATTTGTGTTATACCCTCTTGTAAGATGTTTGTGTCATGGGGGGATCTATGATGGCTCCCAATCTGCTACCATCTGTGAACTTGGTCAGCCAAAGGCTCTTAACATTAGCCTTTACCTCTGAGAAGCGGATACCAAATAGCAGCAGTCCCAGCATGGAGCCCTGAGGTACCCCACTGGTGTCAGTCTTTTAGTGAAGTTGGACTTACCAATCCTGACTTTGTGGGATCTTTCTATGAGCCAGCTGCAATCCAGTGAGTTAGGCAGTGGTTTATGCTCAGTTCTGTGAGTTTTTCAACTATACCTAAATGGGATATTGCAGAGAATGCCTTGGCCAGGTCTAGGTAGGCAGTATGTACCATTTCCTCCTTATCCATTGCCTTGGTGACTTCTCATAAAAGTCCACCAAGTTTAGTAGGCATGACCTGCCCTTGACAAAGACAAACTTTGAGTCCAGTGTCTGCAAGTTGCCTATGTCTTTGCTGACCATTTCTATGATAACTCATTCCATGACTTTGCATATTAGACTAGTCAGATTAATAGGTCTGCAGTTTTTAGGGTCAGTTGATGGTTCACCCTTCTGAAGTGGTACGAATGTTGCAGTCCTCCATTATCATGGTACAAACCCTGTTTTAAGGCTATAACTGAAAAGTGACTCAAGTGGTCCTGATAGGTCAAGTTTCAAGGTATTTAGGAAGCATTCCAGGATATTGTTGGGGACAAATAAGGCTGTGTTTTGGCTTTAACAAGCATTGTCAAGACCTGCTCCCTGTTAATAGTTGAGGGGGGGGCTATGCTAGTAGATATTTCATGAGGGACGGGGGTTTGAGTTGAATATGTCAGCCAGAAAAATTTGCTACACTGCTGTCTCAGTGAAGGTGGCACCACTGACCACCAGTTCGGCACACTAATGTATGGGCACAGCTGTAGAAAGACACGTGGTTGCCATTAGCCTATTAGGCTATTTTGACTTCATAACTGGCCTTTTTGTATGTAGTCCTCTTAGCTTCCCATTTAGTTTAATTAGAAAGCTCCTATCATTATGGGAACTACTCTTCCTGATCTTAGCTATGATTTTTTTTCTTTTGTTATATACCCTATTAAGATTATGATTCCTTCAGTGTGGTTTGTTTATAAAATTGTCTTGAGCTTACATCAGTCTTTATACAGTCATTTCTATGGTTGTAAAAGGTCTTTGTGAACAATTTCACATAAGTTGCTGTGAACTTTGGGTTGGGAGGACATTAAATTTTGACAAAATATGAGTAAATAAGATATAGTTTGCCTTGGAATCGTTCCTAACTGTTGCAGGTTTTGCTGGGGTTACAGAGATGATTTTTATTTCAAAGATGATAGCTTTGTGACCTAACCTCACCAGTGACAACATGACATGGGGTGGGGATCTCCCATATTGGCAACTACCAGGTTCCAATATACATTTGAACCTCTAGTGGGTGTGCACACCATTTGGTCAAGGGTATTTGTGTTAATAAAGCACAGGAATTGCTGTGCCTGCAAGTATGAGGCAGTGTACATTTCGCAGTCTACAGAGGGGTAGTTATAGTCTCCCATGAATAGGGATTTAATACATTTCTTAATAGTACCATACACAAATTATTTACATAAACTGCAAGAAAACTACTTATAATTTCATCCGCTTAAGCTTAAGAAAATGTTTAATACTTGTCAATGCATTTAATCCTTGAGGTTTATCTATTTGAAGTCTTGCTATCCATTATATTCAGTTATCTCTGACTTATTAATATCACCTCCTCTATTATTTAACATTACTTTTTGAACTAATCTGAACTTGAATTCATGCCTCACACCATTTTCACCAACATGTTTAGCTAAAGAATTCATAAGAACACCCCTTCGTATCTCAGAAAAATGCTCTGAGATACATTCTTTCAACCTCCTGTTGGATTTGACAATATAAAAAGAAACCCATGCCACACAAACAGTTTGATAAACATTTGTAGTATTACTTGTCAAAAAACACTTAAATTGAAATTTCTCTGAGTAACAGGGTGAACAAAATCAACACTACTCAATAAACATTTACAAAAGGTACAATTATAACATGGTACTGTTCCTGACTTTCTACTAACAATCACTTAATTTTCTTGATGCATTTCTTTATAACACAACTTTTTTAAGGTTTTGTGATTTCTTATATGCAAAATATGGTTTCTCACCTATAAACTTAGTCAGCTGTGACAGTGCTTGAAAATGTAGTTTATCAAGCTGTTTGCATGGTATGTGCTTCCTTTTATATTAGCAAATCCAACAGGAAGTTGAAAGAATGCATTTCAGAACATCTTTCTGAGATATGAAGGGGTGTTCTTAAGAATTTAGCTAATTTACTGAAAATGGTGTGAGACATGAATTCACATTTAGAGTAGTTCAAACAGTAATGCTGAATAATAGAGGAGATATTATTAATAAGATGGAGGTAGCAGAACATAAATGGATAGAGAAACTTAATCAGATAAACCTACAGGATTAAATGCATTGGCAAGCATTAAACCTATTCTTAAGATTAAGCAAATTAAATTATACATTTTTTCTTTGTAGTTTATTTAAATAATTTGCATGGTATTAAAATGTTTTCTAATTGCCCTTTCATAACATTTTTTTACACAGTGTAGTTTTTAATTATATGTGTATTCATATAATTGTGTTCTTAAGTCCATATAGCTTTAGTCTAATCAGGTTTTAGCGAGTGGTTGATTTATTCATGTGACTGTATAGAATCAATGGCTGTACGTGGGTTGATTGTATACATTGATGAAGGGTTTATCCAGAATGCTCTGTGGTGTGTTTCATACAATTTTTAAATAAATTTATGGAGCTTGAGATCCAGCATTTGTTTATCTTCTGTGCATTGTTGTGGTTTGCTGTTGATCTCTATTTTCTGGTCCTGTTCCTTGTGGTTATTTTAAAAATGGTTTATGCCCATAGGTTCATAGGTAGGTACTAGGCTAGGGCTATCGGCCCAAGGGCCTACGTAAGCCTAGCCAACAAGGTTCCCTGGCTTACACCACCCAAGAAAGTTATTTTCCTGTGCCACTGTCGAGCAGAGACACAGAAGTGATCCCCGTGGTATATTTCCTATTTCCCATCCACTCATCAAGATTTTTCTTGAAGAGTGCTAATGAAGAACTTTGCTTGACATACATGGGTAGCCTGCTCCAGAGTATGGGAAGTCTCTGGGATAGGAATATATCCCTCCAGCATGTCCTGTTTATTGTGGTGACAAGGTTTAGGTCCCTAGAGCATGTAGCTCGGAGGGATTGGGATTTCTTTAGGTGTAGCATGTCCAACAGCTCTGGGTTTGACACAGCTTTATATGTTAGACAGAGATCACCTCGGAGTAGGAGATATGCTACGGAGTAAAGCTGGAGTTTTTTGAGACGGTCAGTGTAAGGCATTTGTATGAGTCCAGTAATCCTCTTTGTGAGGTACTTCTGTGGCATTTCCAGCTGCTGCAGATGTCTTGTGAGGTACATTCCAAAAGGGGTGTTGTACTCTATAATGGGTCTAATGAGTGTCGAGTAGAGGGGAACGATGACCTCTTTTTTCCTGGATGAGAACCCTTTTATGATGAGGTGTGCCACGTAGAAGGATTTCCTGACTACTGTGGCGATGTGACTATCAAAGGAGAGACTACTGTCCACCTGGGGTCCCAAGGTCTCTTATCACGCATTCGGTGTTAAGTAGATTGCTGCCTATGTGGTAGTTCATGGGTACAGAGTTTTTACCAAAGGGGATGACACTGCACTTTTTGGCACTGAGCTTGAGGCCATGGCTCTGACACCAGGCAGCTGTCTAAGAGAGGCCCTTCTGTAGGATGTTCACATCATTTGGGGACTTGACTATGGCTCCTAGTTTGCAGTCATCTGCGAACTTCATTAGCCAGAGGCCTTCTGTGTTAGCCTGTACTTCAGAGAAGTAGATACCAAACAGGAGCGGTCCCAGGACGGAACCCTGTGGTACTCCACTTGTCACTGGTTTGAGGTCAGATTTGGAGTCTGCAACTTTTACAGTGTGGGTTCTGTCAGTGAGCCAGTTGGCAACCCATCTTGTGACGTAGGGATTTATGCCTAGTTTATTGAGTTTAGCTATAATTCCAGAATGGGGGATGGTGTCGAAAGCCTTGGCGAGGTCAAGATAGGCTGTGTGAACCACCTTACCCTCATCTACGGCTTTGGTGACTGCCTCAAAGAAGTCGATCAGGTTCAGGAGGCATGATCTGCCTTTCACAAACCCTAACTGGGTGGGATCCAGAGGATGGAGGTTACCAATGTCTTTGTTTATGAGTTTCATGGTGATATGTTCCATGGCCTTGCAGACCAGGCTCGTCAGGCTAATAGGTCTATAGTTCCAGGGATCAGTGGTGGCTCCCCCTTTGTGAAGTGGGATAACTGTTGCTGTGCACCTTTCAGTGGGCACAAAGCCTGATGCGAGGCTATTATTGAACATGGTGCTTTAGTGAGGAGCCAGTTCATTCTGAAGTTTGTGTAAAATGCAGCTTGGGATGTTGTCCGGTCCCATGGATGCTGTGTTTTTGGCTTTAGAGAGTGCAGCTTTCACCTGTGTAGTTGTGATAACAGGGACTCTGCATTCTTCCTGTATAGATATGGGCCCTTTAGGGGGTGAGGGGGGGGTAAAGTTAGCACTGAACCTATCTGCCAGGATTTTGGCAATATCAGTTGGTTCTGTAATTTTCGTGCCTTTGTGCTGTAACTCAGAGCAGATCTGGGTGTTGCCATTGAGATTCTTGACATAGCTATAGAATGCTTTATGGTTGTCCTTGGAATTAGTGGCGATTTTATTTTCGTAGCTAGCTTTGGAGGATCTTATAAGGGATCTCAGCTTCTTACTGAGGCTGACCAGGGAGCTCCTCCACTCATGGGATTTTACTCTCTTTTACAACAGCTTCTTCCTTCTGTTGTACAGTTTGTTTATGGCAGGGGACCACCAGATTGGCTTCCTTTTTTTGGAGGATAGCGTCTTGGTTCTGTTTGGGATAGCACGATCCATGCACTCATTTAAGTGCTTATAGAGTGCATTTGTGTAGGATTCAGCAGTTGTAACTGTATTGACAGTCAGACTTTCCAAATAAGCACATGTAAATTAAATAAATAAATAAAAACTAACACTATTAATTAACATTTTAGGCAGAGGCTTTCTCAGACTACTGGGACATATGGTATTCTGGCATCAATACGGCTACCCTGGCAAAACTACATCAGGGAAACTTTAATAGTTTCTAAAAACTGCAAGTCCCAGCACCAACAACCACTAGATGCATCTTACCCTCTTGTCCTGCTTAAAAAGGTAGATTTTATGATAGAAGCAAAGCACCTCAAAAAAACCCTTTAAAAACTCAGAATGTCTAATAAACTCTTGCATGGTGTATTCACTCTGAATTTTGGGAGCTAGTCCTACTTTCTAGAAGCATTTCACACTGATCTGAACTGCTCTTTGGAGGTCCTCCAGGGATGCTACTTGGATCAGGCAGTTGTCTATGTAAGGGTAAAATGTGAACCCCCTTAGTCCAGCAAAAAGCAATGAGAGGTGCCAGACGGATCGTAAAGACCCTGGGAGTGATAAGGAAACCAAATGGTAAGGCACAACATTGGAAGAAATAAAAGAATAATCAATGTAAACAGGATTTACAATGGGGTACTTAGCTTTCCCTATGACCTCTGCTCTTCAGGGTCTTACCAATGGATTGAGTTAGGAACTGATAGTGTTCTGCATCAGTCAATGCATCAAGAAAGAACTGAACATGAAGAAGACAGAGTCTAACTACTCCTTTATACCACAAATGTTCTGATGTCAGTCCTGAAGGGTTTCCACTAGCTGGGGAATGATAACACTCTCAGGTGTTCAGGCCAACCACTGACTCATGCAAGCAGCAAATCCTAAGACTCAGCACTGCAGCACTGTCGATGAAGAATACCTATAAATTTTGCATCAAAGATAACTATTGGTGGGCTTTTTCCAAGACGGATGCACACTGATCAACAACTTAATTTCAACTCTCCAATGAGAAAAAGAAACTGATAGATAAGTACCAGTAATTCTGCCTATTTTAGTAAAATTAATTTACTAGCTAATATGATCCTGACAAAACTATGGCAAAAGGGCAAAATATTAAAAATTGAAGACAGTAAAGTGTTTGTGGACAATGATTACTCACTGTACACCAGGCAGAAGAGAAGCAAATTTATCCCAACAATCAGGGAATGTGGAGAGGCAGGTGTGAGATTCAGGCTGCTGTATCCAGCTGTCTTCAGAATATTTCATCTGAAGGATAAAAGCCATTTTTTGATGCAGAACAGGCTAAGGAGGAAATACAAAAGTTTGCCCAACAAAAAGGGAGGCATCAAACAGAAGGGGAATCTGGTTCACATTTTCTGATAATAAAGCTCATACATAGACACTGCCAATGAAACCTTCTCCAGTGTTTCAGAAGAAAGTGTTTAAGCGACAGAAAAAAAAAACAGGAGTTGACTAGAAGGATCAGAAGTACCCTGGACTTGAACTGGAGTCTAGGGTTGTGAAATGGAGATGAACTGGAAGAAGAATGGCAACTTACAAATTAATGAATACACGTGGGAGTATAAAGCATCAATTACACTTGTAAAACACAGCTTTACAAGAAAAAAAGGCAGAGAAAAACTGAATTTTGGTTGACTCTGTTAAACTTGTGAGGGTACTGACAGGCATGTGCCCCACTTCATGTCACTAAAAGGAAAGGAGAGAGAGAGAAAATGAGAAATTAACTAAGTAAAACAATTTTTGTTCTTAACAGTCCTTATATAAAACATTTCATGCTATACATCACATGTTATATAGTAAAGCATTTTTAGTGGTTGTGCATGATGAAGATACTAAACTAAGCAATACATTTTACTCTTTTTTATTTTAGGAAAAGTTGGTATTACAATGTAAAAAGAGAAGAAAGTCTGGAGAAAAGCATGTTTGAGTTAACGGGTTGAAATCTTGGACTGCTGGGCTGAGGGATGGGGTACAAAAGTGCACTGAATATAATATAATATAGAAATATTGTAACAGATAAAATAACTGGAAGTGGGATCATTATAAAAGGGAAGGAGCAAATGACAAAAAAATGGAAATTGTGGGAACAATACAAGCAGAATAATGTTTTGGAAGATGAGTGAGGGTTAATGTAAGGCAAGAATTGATCAATTTATGTAACTGATTGATGAAAATTGTATAAAAGTATGTATGTGATCTATAATGTCTAACTGTGAACACGTTAAAAAGGTGTTAAAAAAGATGACTACTGGTGCAGTGGGAAATCCCATGACTCAGTACTGCAACAATGACTATGAAAAAAAAAAAAAAAAAAAAATATATATATATATATATATATATATATATATATATATATATATATACACATACACATTTTGTATCAAAGGTAGCTACTGGGGTGATGCTCTCCACATGACTGGCTCAGCTGTAACAATCTTTATTTTGGAGTTTATTCTCTTGGAATTTTTTTACATAGAGCATTTATCATGCTACATGGGCTTCAAATTATATATAAAAAGGAAGGTTCTGGTTGTCGGAGATATAAATCCTTAATCAAAGTAGACTAGCAGAATATAGTTAAGAACTACAGATTTCTAATAACTTTTGAGGTGAAAAATGAAATGATTCCTGCAAGTATTGTTCATAGACTGGTACTAGGCTATCGGCCCTAGGGCCTATACAAGCCTAGCCATAACAATTCCCTGGATATTTCTTCCTAAAATATTTACTTCCCTGGACCCCTGTCTAGCAAGGCAACTGATGTGATCCCTGGGATGAATTTCCTATCTCCCACCCAATCATCAAGGTTCCTTTTGAAGAGGGCCAAGGAGGCGCTCTGCTTGACATGTATGGGCAGTCTATTCCAGAGTATGGGGAGTCTCTGGGTCAGGAACCTATCCCGCCAGTATGCTTTGTTCAATGTGATGACAAGGTTTAGATCCCTGGAGCGTGTGGCTCTGAGGGATTGGGATTTCTTTAAGTGGAGCATGTCCAACAGCTCAGGGTTTGACATGGCCTTGTATGCTATGCAGAGATCACCTCTGAGTAGATGATATGCCACAGAGTATAGCTGGAGTCTTTTTTAGACGATCAGCATAGGGCATCTGCTTTAGGCCTGTGATTCTTTTAGTGAGGTATTTCTGCAGCCTTTCCAGCTGTTGCAGATGTCTTGTGAGGTACATACCAAACAGGGCACTCTACTCTATAATGGGTCTAATGAGGGATGAGTACAGTGGGACAATGACCTCCTTTTTTCTGGATGAAAAGCCCTTAGTGATGAGGTGTGCCACATAGAAGGATTTCCTGACTGTGGTGGTGATGTGGTTATCGAAGGTGAGACCACTGTCCACCTGTGTCCCTAAGTTTCTCATCACACTTTCGGTGTTTAGTGTACTGCCACCTATGTGGTAATTCATGGGTACATGGTTTTTCCCAAAGGGGATAACTATACATTTCCTGGCATTAAGATGAGCCCATGGCTCTGGCACCAAGCATCTGTTTCTCTAAGGCCCTTTTGTAGAATATCCACATCATTTGGGGATTCAATAATGGCTCCCAGTTTGCAGTCATCTGCAAACTTTGTTAGCCAGAGTCCCTTAGTGTTGGCTTGTACCTCAGAGAAGTAGATGCCAAAAAAGAGTGGTCCCAGGACTAAACCCGGAGGTACTCCACTTGTCAGCGGTCTGGAGATGGATTTGGAGTCAGCTACCTTTACAATCTGGGTTCTGTCAATAAGCCAGTTGGCAACCCATCGAGTGACATAGGGATTTATGCCCAGCTTAGTAAGTTTACCTATGATTCCAGAGTGGAGGATGGTGTTGAAGGCCTTGGCAAGGTCCAGATAGGTTGTGTGGACTGCCTTACCCTTGTCCACAGCTCTGGAGACTGATTTGAAGAAGTCAGTCAGGTTCAGGAGACAAGATCAGCCCTTCACGAACCCAAACTGGGTGGGGTCCGTGTTTGAAGGTTGCTAATGTCTTTGTTTCTAAGTTCCATGATAATGCGTTCCATGCCCTTGCAGATCAGGCTCGTCAAACTGATGGGACGGTAGTTCCCAGGATCCAAGGTGGATCCTCCCTTGTGGAGTGAGAATACTGTAGCTGTGCACCACTCAGTGGGCATGAAGCCTGAGGTAAGGCTATGATTAAACATGACACTTAGGTGACGTGCCAGTTCATTTTGTAGTTCATGTAGTACACAGCCCAGGATGTCATCTTGTCCCATGGACGCTGTATTCTTAGCTTTGGAGAGTGTGGTTTCTACCTGTGTGGCCATGAGTACCGGAATATGGCAATCTTTTGGTATTGATATGGGCCCTTTAGGGGGTGGGGGTGGGGTGAAGCTGGCACTAAATCGATCTGTCAGGATATTGGCAATATCCTTGGGATCAGTATATTTAATGCCATTCTGTTGTAGCTCAGAGGAGATCTGAGCAATGCCATTTAGATTCTTGACATAACTGCGGTGGTGGTGCTGCGGTAGCGTTGTTGCCTCACAGTAAGACGTTGTCCTGTTCGATTCTCAGCTAAAGCGTTTTCTGTGTGGAAACATGCGTGAATGGGCATACCTTCATTGAAGGTTGTGCGTCAGGGCCGGGAACTCGGCACATAAAAATCTACTGCCAATCATTAGCGGACCGGAGTTCCGGTGTGGCGACCCCTAACCAGAAAAAGCCGAAAGACACAACGACATAACTGTAGAATGTCGTGTGGTTGTCTTTGGAATCTTTAGCAATTTTATTTTCGCAACTAGCTTTGGAGGATTTTATGAGGGATCTCAGCTTCTTACTGAGGCTGGTAAGGGAGTTTTTTGCATCCTGGGATTTTCCTCTTTTCTGTAACAGTTTCTTCCTTTTGTTGTATAGTTTGTTTATGTTTTGTTATGTGTGGCCTGACACATTCATATTAACTAATCTTTTTGCTATGTTTAACAGTCCAAATTCCAAGATGTGTATCCAGGCCTCGTTTCTTACTTCTCTGAAGCTTAGTGGCAATAGCCAAGAAAAGAAAAGTGGAAAATGAGATTATGCCTACATTTGAAGAATCTATAAATGCTGTCACTGTTTTGTGTCATAAAGAAATGTCTACTATTAAGAGGAGCACAAACAACATAATCGCAAAATAAACTTACTGGATAAAATTGAACTCATTAATAGGGAAAAATGAATCCATGTTCTATATCAATTTGCACCTGTTTAATGAATTTTAGTAAGTATATAGTAAGAAATTATGTAGATATATGCAGTTTGTTTTATTATGTCAATTAATTTGTTGTTGTATATACCACTTCAATAAAAAATACTAAAAAGAAATGCAATCTGAAACCCATAACAGTTTGTTAGGGACAAATGATATAAACTGAGTACCTTTACTTATTGTTTTAGTTCTCTGGAACTTAAATCTGAGTTTTCTATGCATATCTAGCATGTACAGAAAAAAATCACCCCTATTATCATGATTAGGGAATAAGACTGGTAAACAGATGGGCTGTTTTAGATTTGTCTCTGAAGCAAGTTGGGGGATAAATGATGGGTTGGTTCATAGAGATGCTCTGTACTTGTGAAAAAAAAGAATGGAGGCACAAAAGATAAAGTTTGTAAATATGAAATTATCTTAGCTGACATGACAGCTACCAACAGAAATTTTAGATCTGCAGAACAGCCTGGCTCAAAAAGAGCTTGTTACAGATTCTAGAATGAAACTGAGTTATCAGGGGGGGCAGGATCCTTTGCAGGAGTACCCAAAATTAAGCGTTCTTTCATACAAACCTTGCAGAGACTGTAAGAGAGAGAATAGCTGTGAAGAACATTATGAATATTAGAAATGGGTACCAACTGTACTTAAATCACTGAATAACTAGAGACAAGCTCAAATACATTTTGACAGGAACTGTAAGACCACTGGAATAAAAGCTGAAAAGGGGATCTATACCTTGTCCATTAGCCCATAAGGAAAAACATTTCCATTTCTAAACTTTACAAGTGGACTTCTTTCGTGAGGCTGACAAAATGTGAACTACTCTCTGGGATAAGAAAGGGTCTTGGGCCATCAACAGAACTAGAGAAACAGTCCACCTTAAGGTTGTGCAGAGCTAGTTGAGGTTGGCCATATGGATGAGAGATATATTTGTGGAGATCTAGAATCCATGGGCACTTTGTTAACTAAAGCCTGAGCAAGGGAAAACAGATCTGCCCAAGTCATAATGGGGCAATGACTATTTATGTCCCTTTGCTAAGCTGTCCTTGTGAAAAAAATGAATTGCGACTTGACACATTCATATTATGATAGAAGGAAGAAAGAATACGGAGAAAGATGTATAGAAGCAAGTGGGACAATGGACAAACTAGAGCATCTCTTGCTGACTGTCCCTAAGAAAGGATCAGGGAAAGAAAACCGATGCACCTTGGACAGAGGTGCAAAAAGACTGCAACTAGACAGGTCAATAAATCACTCATCGGGCATTAGGACAGACCAGCTGGGCATGCATGTTGTGATCAGAAATTGGTGTGAAGTGTTACCCATTACCAAACACTCATGTCCTCTCTGCAAATGGGGTAGGATTTGGTTCTTCCTTGCCTGTTTATATACCATACAACAGACATATTGTCTATTTGAAAGGATAGCCTTCCCAGAGGAAAAAGGTTCTGAAATCCCTGCAATGAGAAGAGAACCACACTCATCTCCAGGTTGCTGATGGGAAGACTGTCCTCTGCATATGTCCATGCCCCTTAACCGATTCTTCCCAGAGAGGCGCCATCCATGGTGACTCACTGAGGGCAGTGGAAGAACAAAGGGTTTTCCCATTGTTACTGCTGAAAAAAGCTAATCAGAAATCAAATGATGTCTGCACAACTTGTTGAAGAGGAGAGGTGATCTGGTGTACTACCCTCATGTAAAAATGTGCATGAATGACCATCACTATGGTTGAAACCATTAAGCCAAAAACTATGAATCCCAGAGAGGCTGGCAGAGTGCATCAATCTAAAAGATATTGTGGTACAGTTCAGGGGGAATAAATCCTGATGGGAGGAAGACTGACAGTGAGTTTGTGTCCAGATATCACCATATGAAGAGAATGGACTGAGTTGATTGTAGCTGTGAGTTACTGTAGTTGACAAAAATACCCAAGGATAGGAAGAGTTGCAACAAGCCATCTCTGGCTGTTAGTAGAGACTCCCTGATTATAGCAATGAAGAGCTATTTGTCTAAATATGGGATCATTTGGACCCCCCAGAGTCTCAGGTGGGTTACAACTACTACAATGCACCATGTACAAGGGGCTGTGGTGAGACTAAAGTGCAGGGCTCCAAAGTGAAAATTGTTGACTCCCAGCTGGAAATGTAGTAACTGCCTGGATGTTTTGTTAGTCTTGATGTGGAAGTAGACATCTTGGAGATGTATCAAATACATGCAATTGTTTGCCTTCAGGGAGTGCAAAATCCACTGTACTATGACCACTTTGAAAGGGGTCTTTAATGACAAAGCGGCTGAGCTCCAAGACTGCTTGAGGTCCTTTTCTTTCTTTGAAAATAAAAAGAATCTTGAACAAGTTCTGGACTCTCTCTGGCCTTGTGGGCCCTCTTGGATAGCTCTTTTTTTCCAAGACATTGATGACTTCTATTTTGCTTTTAGTTGTCAGGGTAGGACATCTAGGAGTAGCTGAGACAGACAGGGGGGGTATCCTACAGCCTCTAGATATTATTTTTGTTCATCCACACAGCTGAGTGGACAAATAAATGGCCGCCAACTGCCTTCAGAGATGAAGACTCAAGTAAGCCTTCAGGATGTTGGGACTACTTGCCCAAAAATGGACACCAAAATCTCTGGTTTTGCAGATCTCTATAACCCTAGTGACATCTGATGACTGGGCTGAAGGACCAATGCGAGGGTGCCAGAGGCTTGAGGTGACATTGGTGGAGGCTCTGTATGTTCTCCCAAAGGAGTGGCAATCATCCAGTACATGGTTTCAAATGCTGACCTCTAATCTGTGGACATCAGAATATCCAACTATGAGTAACATCCATTCTCAGTGAAGGAGAAGGAAGTGGTACCAAGGGGGGAACCAATGAATCTGATGAACCAGAAGACGGAGATCAGTGCTCATGAACTAAAGACCAAGGACTCTGATACTGAGAATGGCACCAAATAAGTTGGCATCAAGGACACTTCCAAAAACCAACAACTGAGCAGTCGGCTCAGAGACTGTATCAACAGTGAAGGTCTTGGCATCTAGTGAATATGGCACAAAGGTGTTAGTGTCAAGGTAAAAGGTACTGGTCAGTATAAAAAAAAGAGTCTCTGGTTAATGTCCTGGCTTTAATAATGCTGTTGTTGAAGCAAAACAAGGACTGTGGAAGCAGCAAGCAAATGGTGATGGTATCTAATCTGCCCTGGATACTGAGCAGGATGGGATGACTTCACAAAACCTCTCATCAAATGATCATTCAGTCCCCATCACCAACAGCACTCATAAAGGATGTGGAAGACCAAAGTGAGGAAACAGATAGATGCTTTGATTCTACAACTTCTTAGACATGTGCTTGCTTACAGACTTTCTCAGAACCTTGTCCACAATAAAGTCAGTTCCAAGGTAGATAAAACCATAGAAAAAAAAATCACAGACTGACATCAGTGCTAAATAAGGCTGTGCCTCTCCTGCCTTGGAGCTTTCAGGACCAAAGATGAATCTGCATCTTAAGGGGTCTCTTCCCTCGTTTAGCTTCTTTCTCTCTTTCCTGTCTTTATCTTTCCTTTTGTCCAGTTTGTCCAACATGGAAGCCTGGGAAGAAGTCCCTTAGGAATTAACTTCTAAACCTCCTGTCCACTAAAGAACAAGGCCCAAAGGTCTTTCAAATGCCAAAGCATTAAGGTGATATGGCCGAATGCATACCAAGCAAAAATCACAGGTGTCCTGACACAGAACCTTGTGGCTATAAAGGCAACATTTCCTTAAGCTCTTGTCAATGAAAGAAATACAACAAAAATGTCACAGGTTCATAGGTTCATACTAGGCTATCTGCCCTAGGGCATTTATAAGCCTAGCCAGAATGTGTTTGGCTTTCGCCACCCATTTTAAATTTATTTTGCTATGCCCTTTTTCGAGGTTAGTATACTGTGCCTCTGTCTAACAGTGACACAAAAGTGATACCCGGGGTAAACCTGCGATCTCCCATCCACTCATCAAGATTCCTCTTGAAGAGAGTCAATGAGGGACTCTGCCTAACCTGGACTGGGATTTTATTCCAGAGTGAAGGGAGCCTCTGGGTTATGAATCTGTCCCTCCAGCATGTCCTATTTATTTCAGTGCTGAGGTTCAAGTCTCTCGAGCGCGTAGCTCGATGGGATTTGGATTTTCTGATATGCAGCATGTCCATTAATTCCGGGTTGGACATGGCTTTATACGTCAGGCACAGATCGCCTCTGAACAGGCGGTATGCCACTGAGTAGAGCTGGAGTTTCTTTACCTTAACCTCATAGGAGGTTACTAGGCTAATGGCCCTAGGACCTTTACAAGCATAGCCATGTTATACCAGTGTTCCCCTAATTGACCTTGGTTAGATGGTTGTTATTTGCACAGTGAGTCTATGATCAGCACCGAATCCCCTGTCCATGAGGGACATAGGTGCCACCCCCCCAGGGTGAATTTACAGTCTCCCATCCAATTGTCTAGGCTGTGTTTGAATAGAGGTTATTGAGAAGCTCTGCTTCACATTAACTGGGAGTTTATTCAGGACGAGTAGCAATTTCTGGGAGATATATCTCTCTTTCCAGCATGTTCTGTTAATGTCACAGGCTAGGTTGAGATCCCTGGAGTGAATGACTCTTGTCCCATTTGATTTGCGGATGTTCAGCATTTCCATTAGGGCAGGGTCAGAGACTGCTCTGCAGGCCAGGCACAAGTCACCTCCTCAGCAGCCTGTAGGATAAAGTGTACAGTGACAAGGCTTTCAGTCTTTCCATGCAGTGCTGTCTAATTAAATTATAATTAAGTAGCTAATTAGAAAAAGTGGTAATTCTAATTATTAGAATAACCATCTAATAATAATTAGGTGTTTTGAACTAATTCTGATTAAAATGTCTTAATTAGTCCCTAAATTAGATATATTTTACAATCGAAATCAAACTGCATAACAAGTTTCTATTATGTATTTACCAGCGACTGAAAAGTAGTAATCTAACAGTGTATTAACATACAGTCTTACCATAGCATCAACCGATTCCAGCTTCAGTTCAGAAGCATCAACCGATTCCAGCTTCAGTTCAGAATCACACGTTAACTAGTTACCTATACTGCACATAACTTCCAGCCTCCTGTTCCTGTTTACTGTTTGACTGTAAACATGGCAGACCTTGTTCAAGAAATACTGAATAATGTTGCAACTTTTTTTATTTTAAATTAAAGTTTATAAACGATAATAAAACGCAAATTTCTGAAGTGTGTAAGGCCTGGAATTGTTTCATAACAGATTGATAAATTAAGGAAATGTTTTCTGACGTATGTGAGCCCATAAACCTCTTCATGCTCACCAGTCAGGTTTCCATCTTCTGTTTATGTTAAATGACAGGCTTACTCCTTGGAAGGCAACAAGGGTCAAATCTAGCTTTGAAAGTCACTCAAAGCTGTGTAATCCTGGCAAATACAGCACTTATGAGGCAGAAAGAAACATGAAAAGGAAGAACCCACAACAGGATCTGGACGGTATTTGTTCTCTGAATAAATATTTTTGCCTGTCATCACAAAGCATTTCGAGGGACAGAATCAATGATGCTTTCATCAATTTTGTCATGCTAAATATGCTTCCTTTGAGTCTAGTTGAAAAAGAAGGATTTTGTTTTCTAACGAGTGTTGTACAACCGTCATATCATATTTCAACCAGAGCAAAGTTTACCATACAAGTTCACTACCAGTGCAGACAAGTGACAAAAACAATTGAAAAGATGAACGATTAGCAGTATTGCGCTGACCATGCTAACATATGGTCTAGTCTACATATGCATGGCTACTTCGGAGTAAGCCTGTCATTTATACAAAAGCAGAAGGTGGAAACCTGACTGATGAGCATGAAGAGGTTTACAGGCTCACATACGGCTGAAAACATTTCCGTAATTTATCAATCTGTTATGAACAATTCACAAGTCGGACGGCAGTTATCGGAATTGTCATAGATAATGCTGCCAACATGGTGATGGCATTCCTAAAGCCTGTTGATGTGACAGATACAGATGAAGAGGAGTAAGGTGATAAAGGTGAAGAGGTGGAACATGGGCCAGTTAACTGGGAACAACCTGAAGAAGAGTGTAGCAAGTCCAGTACCTTTGCGCTACTCATCCATACCACACACTTTACAGTTGGTAATTCACTTCAGACTTGCTGAAGTCTCACCAAAGGTACAATCAGGACATGAAGGAAATTACAAATAATTTTTGTAACTACTGGGAAATGTTTGCGTCCATGCCTAACAGTTTAAAAGTGTTTGAGAAAACAGAAATTTAGTTATAAAAGAGGTCCCAATTTAAAGAACATATCTGAAAAGGGCCCAAACCTCTCTGGAAGGGCTATTAATAGACCAAAATATGGTAAATTTAAATGTAGGAGATGCCCACAATGTCATTTTATTGCCATCACCAGACAGTTGTCCCTTCTTGGGTCTGATATTTAACTAACTCCTGCTGGATACTACAACTGTTTTTTTCCAGGGGAGCATATTGTGTTTCTTGCCCTTCATATTATGTGGGTACGACAGAATGTAGTTTAAAGCAGAGGATTTATGATGAAATTAACCATAGAAAAGAATCCAAAGCTTTATACAAACACAGCCAGGCATGTAAAGGGGCTTACTTTAGATTTTGGGTGTTGGAACAGGTTATACCCCATGAAACAGGGGGTGACTGGGGGTTAAAATTGGAATACTGTGAGTTGAAGTGGAAATTGCTTTTACATGCAGGGCCACCACCAAGTTTAAACAGTTATTTGCCCAATACTCCAGCCCTCAAGTTGAAAGCATTAGAGTATTGAAAGATATGCTAAAAATTTGTTTTATATGTTTTACCTTTTAGTAGAGTTATACATATGTTCTTTCAAATATATACTTTTTCAAATGTATTTATTTGTGGGGAACACATTCAACCCAAATGTTTTTATATGTGATATTTTAAATGTTTATCTTGTGTATTTTAATTAATTTTACTTTGCTGTTTCCCTGTGTAACCTAGTCTTATTGTGCATTTATTTTGTTGTCCCTTTAAGATTGAAATGGTGAGGTATTAGGACAATTTTTTTTTTTACTACCAATAGGGTTGGTTTTAGTTTTATTTAAGAGAGTTTGTCCATGGATTTGTTATTCTGATGAAGTGTTTGGTGTAGGAGGTGAAAGCACTTAACCAATAAAACTTTATATGTGTATTTAGTAGTGCTGTTTGCTGTGCTTGTCCATTTTTTTTTTGTGTTTCAAGTTGACCACTTGGATTGACAAGTTGCAAATCATGACAGTTGGCAGTAATTTGATAATTAAAAATCTAATTAGCATAATTAGTTTCAAAGTTTGCTAATTCTAAATAAGTAGATATGTCAGACAGCTAATTCTAATTAATTAGCAAAAATGAGCTGATAATTCTAATTAATTAGCAAATAAGCTAATTTAAAACAACACTGTTTCCATGTAGGTTACGTTTTGGAAATTGTAATAAGAACCGCAGCAATAAATTCAAATTATTAAAATCTACAAGGTTCCAGATACAACAAAGTAATAAGAAAGAATGAGATAGTCACAACTGGTCACTGACGTCAAATCTAAAGATGAAGTTACTATATAGATTTTTTAAGTGAAACTCTGAGAAGGACATTAGGCCTCCTGCCTAATTCTTCATGGGTGCTTTTTTTCTGTTCAATGTGTTATCATTTTTTGTGTTTGTTTTGCTGTTTTATTGTTATTTTTGTATATTTCCTTTGTAGGATTTCCAAGATGCTGTTTTAGGCTTTTTTAAATGTATTTTAATAAAACCCTAAATGCCACAAAGGAGGAACGGAGGAGAAAAAAATAACTATACCAAAATATGTAAATATATACTCAAGCCTTATATAGCTATCTATTTATTTATATATATATATATATATATATATATATATATATATATATATATATATATATATATATATATATATATATATATATATATATATATATATATATATATATATATATATATATATATATATATATATATATATATATATATATATATATATATATATATATATATATATATATATATATATATATATATATACACACATATATAAAATGTATATATTTGGTATTAGAGCTGTGATACCTCGGTGCTACTGACATTTTTGGTTTGGAGTGCTCCTCACGTGGCGTTTCTTCCATGCTGTGGGTATCTTCTGCCATTGCTATACTAGTGAAACAAATAGTTTTTTTTACCGAGGGCTACATGTAGATGTACTCGGGTATTCTCCTTACTCTCTATAATACTGGAGACATAGCTTTATTCCATGAAGCTACACATGGGAAGTAACAACCTTTGTTACTATCGATCCTAGCCCTCAGCTCTCCCTACTGTGATTCCACTGCTAGCGGTTGAGGTCTACATCTCTCTAACTTGCTGGCCGCCACATTATCCTGTTACCCTTTTGTTGGTGGGGATTTTTTATGCTGTGGCATTTGGATACCCGAGTTTTGCTAATTTTTTTTAGTTAAAAGGTTTAATTTCTCCCTGGTGACTTCCTTAACCGGCATCCAGGAAGGCTACTCAATTATAAACTATTGATCCTGTAGCCTGGACAAGCTAATCTCACTACTTCTATTATCTCCTTTCTACTGTGGTGATGTAAACCAGCCTCATCCCTCTTTTGGCTAGAATTTTTATAATTATTACAGTCCTTGGGAGCCTAGCATCCAAAAAGAACCCCTTAGCTATAGCACTGCATAATTTGCTTTAGCCTAATTTATCTTGGGATTAGTCCCTTAGCCTTACACTCATACTACTCAAGTGCTATTTATGAATTATCAATGAGCTAATTGTGCTGCTGGCAATAGGGATTGCTATAATGAACATTCTATCTTGATTTGACTGTAATAGGCTGCATTTACTGTTCTATGACTTGGTTTAATTTCATGTTTGTTTAACAGGATAAACTAATTAGTTAGTCATTAGCCTCATTAGTTAATGCTGTTTTGAAGTTAGTAACCACACATTGTCTTCTGTTGTAGATATTTATGCATTGTTTTTTTCTCTGAGCCATACACTTAAATGTATTTGATCTTATAAGCTGCATACCTGTGCTAATTAACCTTCCTGCTTCTTGCACTCTGAACTAATACCTCACTGCATCATATACTCCACTCATCTTCTGACTAGCTCTCTTCCTCTACACTTCCCATTCCACTCCTGTATGAAACGTAACCTAGGTAGCTACAAAGTATTTAATATTTTCTTTCTGTCTCATTTTTCAGCTTCTAAGTCCTGTGTGGAGACACAGCCAGTCCCTCCATTTTGAAACCCTGTAAGGCTAATGATATCCTACTGAATAGTAGGGAAACTCAACTTAGAAGCCCCTCAATATCTACCTGGACCCTCCACTTTCAGCCTTACTGTGTAGGTGTTATCCTACAGTATATGTATGATTTAATCTATAACCTTGTGAATGTGATAACTCTAAATTCTGGTGTCTGCATTTAAATTCTAAACTATTTTGTAAGGGCCAGCACACCCGTGGAACTACCCCCCCCCTACCATCCTTTATTAACCTATCCCCCCTCCACCTACTATCCTAGTGGAGTTAATGCTTTCCCCACTGTATCCAATAGAGGGCATCAAATCTTAGGTTTTGGAATACCATCTCTCACTGGCTGTAGAAACCAACTAGCTCGATAGACCAGCTAAACTCTGCCAGCTGTGTTTGTACTCTCTTTTCATGTACTTACCCCTTATCCCACGACTGCTTGAATAGGAAATTATCCTAGGTTAGTCTGGGTGCCTAATAAATTTACACCTTTGACTATCACTACTTTTGCTACTGGCCCTCTCTACTATCCAGCTGTATAAACCTCCTCTCCTGCTTTTGGCACTTTCTATAAATATCTATATATATAGCTATACCTGTGCTCACTTGTTTTCTCTGCTACTTAGAAACAGTTTGTCTCTTACACTTCCTATGCCTGTAGACCTCGGTCTCACTCCATAACTGACTGCCTTTCAGCCTCTCTCAGCTGTGACCCGCTCCGCTCGCCCTGCGGGCTCACTCTGCTCCCCTACCCTCAATTCCCACCTACCCCCAGTACTCCTACACTTATACTTCTTTAAACCACACCCTCACTATCACCCAACCAATCCCATACATCACCTCATCCCACATAATTCACCACACCCCCATCTTCTAATAATCACACACAATTAGCCACTCCCTAAGGTATCTTTCCTCCTACTCTCAACTTGTATACATAGTTCCCCCGCTCTCCTCTTCCTGTATCCTTTTATCTTCCTCTCCTCCACATCTTGCTCCCTCTTGCATCCTTATACTTGAGTTCTTACTGTATAATATCCTCTAAAATGCCTCCCCCTAATCTTTCCAAGCTAACACTCACAATTATACTCTCAACTACCCTCATCTCAACCTACCTTCTTACCTCCTTTGAAAAACTACACTATCTCCATCATAACCATTCTCACAAACAAACTGCAATTTACACACAAATATCCTTCAATAGACATTCTAACATTACTTCCACTTCCAGTTACCTACTACCCAAATACCACAGACTCTCCCACATTAAACATAACCTAAACTCAGAAAATAAATTGAAAATCATTACCTACCTTGGCAACTATTCAGTAACAAAACTAAATAATCCCTCCTTAAAAGATAGTGATGTCCACCCCAACCCTGGCCCTACCAACCCTACAATCCAAACAACTAACCCTAAACTCAATAGTTCTCTCCTAATAGGGCATCTTAATATCCAAAGCATCAATAATAAAATAGCTCACCTTCATGCCCTCCTAGATATTCACTCCTTTGATATTCTCCGTCTTACTGAGACTTGGTTGAAACCAGAAACCAAATATAATGAAATTATTCCCAAGGGCTATAATATAGTTAGACAAGACAGAACAAAATGTAAAGGTGGTGGAGTAGCAATTCTATTTAAAAATGGACTTCATATCTCTATCCTACCATCTAATCCAACCAAGGATAGCAACGTAGAAGTCCTCATTACTAAGCTTCAAATCAATGCAAAAATAGAAGTTATGTTCTTACCATAACGTTCCATGTTAGTTGTCTTCTTCTCGCCTTCTTCTTGCTGGATGGGTTCGGAGCCGACCTCGGCTCCGACTCGGCCACTCTAAAAGCTCGAGAGTTGGTTCCACCGGCTCGAGGCTCCCCTTATATCCCACAATGCTAGGCGAGAGTTACCTCAGATCTCGTTTGTAAGCTAACCCAGCTTATATCAATAACAGTATAACTGTGAAACAGAATCCACCTCTAACAGCAGGAAGAAAAGGGTGACCTATATCCTGAAACAAGAAATATGCATAATAGCATATGACTAAGAAAGAGGTGGTAGAAAGAGAGGTCACGATCACAACTCCTCTAGGTCTGTCCAGGCCAGGGGAAGGAGGGTGGGGCAAGAAGAAGCGAGAAGAAGACAACTAACATGGAACGTTATGGTAAGAACATAACTTCTATATGTTAAGTTGTCTATCTCGCCTTCATTCTTGCTGGATGGGACCGTCCCTAGCACCTTGTCCCGGGTGGCCTAACGGAACAGACTCCTGAGAACAGTGGAACCAAAATTAGCTCTATGCCTAGAAGCTAAATCCAACTTATAATGGGAAATAAAAGTGTGAGGAGTAGCCCAAGTAGCCGCTGCACAAATGGTGTCAATAGGCAGTCTGTCTTGGAAGGCTAGAGAAGTAGCCAAAGCTCTGGTGGAATGGGCTTTAGGTTTATTAGGCAGTTTTTGGTGTCTAATCTCATAAACAAGGGTAATCAGAGATGTTAGCCATCTGGATAATGATACCTTTGAAACTGGAAGTCCCTTTCTGCTTTCCGCATAGGAGACAAACAGCTGATCAGATTTTCGTTTAGTTTAGTTTCGTCCTGTCCAAGTAGTACCTTAATTGACGATGAACATCCAGGCAGTGTAATTTTTGTTCAGACCTATTTGAATACTCTGGGAAAAAGACAGGGAGGTCAATGCATTGGTTTAGATTTGATGTTGAAACCACCTTAGGCAAAAAGGACGGGTTAGTTCGTAAGGAAACTCTGTCCTTATGGAACACAAGATAAGGAGAACGACAACTGAGTGCTTGAAGTTCTGAAATTCTTCTAGCTGATGTGATAGCCACCAGAAAGAGAGTTTTCCATGATAATAACTTCAAGGAACATGAAGCTGCAGGTTCGAAAGGGGAAAGAATCAAAGAAGCAAGAACTAAATTTAGGTCCCAAGGAGAAGGAGGATTTCTTATAGGAGGTCTGAGAAGAAAAACTCCTTTCAAAAAGGCTTTGCAGAGTTTGTGGGACATTAGGGCAGATTCAGAAATACCCACATGGAAATAGAAATAGCTGCCAATTGAACCTTAAGAGTAGATGGAGATGAACCTGCATGGAAGTGTTCAGCTAGAAATCAAGGACTAGTTGGATGGAAGCGGTGAAAGGATCTATGTCCTTTCCTTGTGCCCAATATGAGAAGCGTTTCCACTTACTCAAATAAATCTTTCGAGTGGAAGATTTATGGGAAGCTATCAATATATCTCTAACAGAGTGAGATAATTGAGGAAGCCTGGCTACGGTTGGAACTGGAGGAACCAAGCAGTGAGGTTCAGAGAGGGGAGGGAGCGATGAAACTGACCCGACTGATGGATCAAAAGATCTGGAACTAGGTCCAGATTCCACGGTCGCTCCAAAAGAAAACGATGTAGAAAGGGGAACCACACTTGTCGAGGCCAGTAAGGAGCAATGAGGATCAATGAGGCCTTCTGAGCGATAGCTTTCTGTATTACTTGAGAGATCAGTGGGAAAGGAGGAAACGCATACAGAAGTCCCCGGGGCCAAACTTGGACTAGCGCGTCCCTGCTGGGTTGGCCTGGTAAAGGGAATAGAGTGAAGTATTCTCTGCACTTGCTGTTTTGGGGAGTAGCAAAAAGATCGCAGCAAGGCTGACCCCACTTGAGAAATATCTGTCTCACTACAGAGTCTTTCAGAGACCACTCGTGAGGCATGAGAATAGCTCTGCTCAACTTGTCCGCAATGTGATTGGACTTCCCGGGGATGTGCGTTGCTATCAGAAAACGCTGAGAAGAAATCGCCCATTGCCACAGTCTGAGTGCTTCTCGACACAGGGGGTATGATCTGGTTCCGCCTTGTTTGTTGATGTACCACACTACAGACATATTGTCTGTCTGGATTGCAATCGTTCCCAAGGGAAGAGAGTCTTGAAGGGCTTGCAACGCTAAAAGCACTGCTCTCATCTCCAGAACATTTATGTGCAAGTGGCATTCGTTTGGTTGCCATGTGCCCTGGACTGTCCTGCCCTGATAATGCCCCCCCCACCCGATCAGGGAGGCATCCGTTGTCAGAGTAGCAACCGGAGGAGGTGGAACAAATGGTCTTCCCAATAGGAGTTGGGGGGAAGACATCCACCACATGAGATGCTTTTTGCACGCTTGCGTGATCATAATGGTGTGAGACATTGGAAGTTCCTGGTATGACCATTGAGAAAAGAGCATCCACTGAAGGATCCGCATGTGGTATCTGGCCAATGGGAGGAGAGGTATGGCCGCTGCCATGATTCCCAACACCTTTAGAGCTAACCTGGCTTTGGCTCTGTTGTTGTTGAGAAGAAGTGACACCAACTGTTGAATGTCTGATATCCTTTGGTTCGTTAGTGTTGCAGACATGTTTATAGTATCTAAATTTGCGCCTATGTAGGTAATAGTACGACAAGGCGACAAAACAGACTTTTCGCAATTTATTGAAATACCCAGTTTTTGACAAACGCGAAAAGTATAATCTCTGGCCATTAGAAGGAGATGCTTGGTGGGAGCTGTGAGAAGCCAGTCGTCCAAATATGGAAACACCTGGAATCCTTGTCGTCTCAGGTGAGAAGCTACCACTGCCATGCATTTGGTAAACACCGGGGCAGTGGTGAGACCAAAGGGCAGGGCCCTGAATTGAAAATGACTGGTTCCCAGCCTGAAGCGGAGGAATCTTCTGGAGCGTCTGTTCATTTTATGTGATAGTACGCGTCCTGAAGGTCTATAGAGCACATCCAGTTTCCTTTTCCCAATAGGGAAGAATGGATTGCAGCGTGACCATCCGAAATCTTGTTTTCTTGACTGATCTGTTCAAGATACTGAGATCCAAAATTGGTCTCCAGTCCCTGTTTTCTTTGGAACTAAAAAGAACCTTGAGTAGATTCCGGATCCTTGTTGGTCTGTTGACACTGGCTGAATAGCTCTTGTTGCAAGCAGTTTTGCAATTTCCAAAGCTGCTATATCCCTTTGAGCGGGTGGAACATCTGGAAGGGATTTTTTGACTGATTTGGAAAAGCGAAGAAAGGGATAGAATAACCTTCGAAATGATGGACTGTACCCATTTGTCTTGAGTCAGGGATAGCCAGGCTTCTGGGTACAGTGACAATCTTCCCCCGACTGCCTCCGAAGATGGGCAGTCGGGCAACACCTCAGGGATGCTGAAAGGGCTTGTCAGGAAAGGCTTCCCGATTGCCCTGGTTCTGCGGACCCCCCCCTGCCCCTAGGGCGATGTCTACCATTGTTATTCCCACCTCTGCCTCTGGTAGGAAAACGACTCTGTGCGTCAGGCGAAGTCCCTTGAGATTGTTTACGGAACCACATCTTTCCACCCTTCTGGCCTTTGGGGTAAGGCCTAGAAGGAGTCGAAAAACGGACTCCGACGGCAGAAAGGGTCTTGCCATCAGTCTCGCACCTAGTCAGGGTGTCTTTCACTTGAGGACCAAAAAGAGACGATCCATCAAAAAGGGGAGTTCGTGAAAGACGTCTTGAAAGGTTCCGCAAAGTTGCATAGCCGCATCCAGGCGTGCCTACGTAAGGCTACCCCTGTTCCTGCGGCTCTGCTCGCTCCATCGGCCGCATAAGAGAGGAGGCGCATGGAGGAGTTGGAAATGGAATTAAGGATAGCCAGCTGCGTGTTCATTTTCTCTTGGAAACCCGCAGCTGTAGGGTCCTTCAACATTTCACTCGCTTCCTTGACCAAGTCCCTTTGAAGACGAGTGAAATGGCACAGGTAATTCAGCGAACGCATGGTAAAAGTCGCTGAGGAGAACATCCACTTCCCGTACCTATCCATGGACCTAGATTCCTTGTTAGGTGGATGGACAGGCACTGAAGGATCAGCCAGTTCCTTCTTTGTGGCGGCAGCTACCACCATAGCATCCACAGAAACTCCTTTTGATAAAAATTGCTTGTCTGATGGAGCTGTGATGAATTTGGAGGGTCTCCTGGGAGTGGGGTCCACTGAATCAGGAGCCGTCCATGCCTTCTTAGCAACCACCTGCATGAGGGGGTCGAAGGGGGACACCCAGGAGGTGGAAGGGCGAGAGCCAAACGCCTCAAGATACACAGATTCATCCTCCGAAGGGTTGAGGGCTGGCCAATTTCCCTCTGTTTAAGGATCTCCAGAATGTCTGCAAATGAGACATCTTCAGAAGGGGAACGGGGAACCCTCAGAATCATCCAGATCTGTGTCCGGCGTGATAGACTCAGGTGAGTCAATGTGCTTCCTCTTGCACTTCCTCTTCCGAGGGGGCTCTTCTGCCAAATCAGGAGAGGCCTCGGAAGAGGATGAAATCCCTAAGGGGCTCCTGAGGAGCTGGCTCTCTGCGGTCCGGGATGAGGGAGTGAGTCGACTTACCCTGAGGCAGCATAGAGGGAGGGGCTGACGGAGCCGACTGTGGAGTAGAGCCAGGCTCTAACACACTCCGCATGACCTCGAAAGCACCCCTGTCAGGCAGAGCCAGAGGTCCGCGCTCCGAGGAGCTAAGGACCCCCTCGGCACCGACAGTGATGGCTCCGAGGCCGATGTCGGAGCTGAACTCACCAGCGCCCGAAGCACCGAGAGGGAGAGGGGTCGGACAAGGGTCCGATGCCACTCACCCCTCGAGCCGACGAGGGAAGTCCGGCGCCGAGATTCCTCCACGGAAGAAGCGGAGCCGGCAGCGGAGCCGAAGACAATTGTCTCGGCTCCGGTGACTCCACAGTCTCGGTTCCGACGCCCGGCTCGAACTCAAAAGAGTCGAAGGAGGAAAGAGTTGATGGACTGGGGCAGGCACCGACTGATGAGTCGGGCTCTGAAGCATCTGGGCTAGTGCCTCGGACTTAAGTAGTCGACTCACCACCCTCTGAAGGTCATGATCGGAAAGCCTCGATGACCTAGAGGAATGAGACCTTTGGCTCTGTTCAGACAGCAGGGGAGATCCTGGAGCCGAATGAACGGAGCCAAGAGAAGGTGACCTAGACCTCTTTCTGGTTGTCGGCTCCGAAGATCTTGTCGGAGCCGACACGGGTACCTCGATAACCTCGGCTCCGGCGAGCGAGGAAGCCACAGAAACTGTGGACTGAGTCTTATCGGCTCCAGCCGGAGCCGATAAAGGCAAGGTTGAACAACCTGAGGTCTCGGCTCAGAAGCCGGGCCGAAGACCTCGATGCCTTAGAGGGCTTCCCTGTTGAAACTGACAGGGAATCCTCTGGTTTTAACAAGCCTCTCAAAATTAACTTGTTCTTTCTCTCCTGCAGGACCCTGGGGCTGAAGCCATGGCACACAGCACAGGAGTCCTGCAGGTGCAAAGGCCCCAGACAATAGACACAAGAAGTGTGAGCGTCTGTCAGAGACATTTTCTGACAGCACGCATCACACTTCTTGAATCCAGAGACCTTTGCTTCCTTTGACATTATCCTAACTGACAGGTGTACACTAACACACACCAAACACACAGTTATACCCTGTCAGAAAAATTATTAATACTGAAAATAATTAACAATTTTAGTAAAAATACTAGAAATTAAGCACAAAAAAGTTAAAGTAACTACACAAACACACCCTAGGGAAGGGAAGGCCAAAGGCCCAAGGGAAGAACCAGCGGTTCTTTTAATAAGAAAACGGGGAAAAATAGGGTCGGGGATAAATAACTATATCCTACACTAATTTGTGAAGAATTAAGGTTAAAAGGGGAAAAAAGAATAACTTTTTAGTATAAAAAGCTAACACTCACCAGGAACCGGTAGAAGCAACCAACCTCGAAGCTGTAGCGGCAAACGAGATCTGAGGTAACTCTCGCCTAGCATTGTGGGATATAAGGGGAGCCTCGAGCCGGTGGAACCAACTCTCGAGCTTTTAGAGTGGCCGAGTCGGAGCCGAGGTCGGCTCCGAACCCATCCAGCAAGAATGAAGGCGAGATAGACAACTTAACATCAATCTTTATACATTATCTGCATTTACATACCACCCGGAAACAATATCACTACAATAGAG
>NC_056729.1:1447181609-1447264109 GCF_019279795.1 Protopterus annectens | reverse complement strand
CAATGCCAAGAAATGTATAGTTATCCCCTTTGGGAAAAAACATGTATCCGTGAATTGCCATATAGGTGGCAGTACACTAAACACCGAAAGTGTGATAAGAGACTTAGGGACACAGGTGGACAGTGGTCTCACCTTCGATAACCACATCGCCACAACAGTCACTAAGGGCTTTTCATCCAGAAAAAAGGAGGTCATTGCCCCACTGTACTCATCCCTCATTAGACCCATTATAGAATACAACGCCCCATTTGGTATGTACCTCTCAAGACATCTGCAACAACTGGAAAGGCCGCAGAAATACCTCACTAAAAGAATCATAGGCCTAAAGCAGATGCCCTTAGCTGACCACCTTAAAAAACTCCAGCTATACTCTGTCGCATATCGTCGACTCAGAGGAGATCTCTGCTTAACATACAATACCATGTTAAACCCAGAGCTGTTGGACATGCTACACTTAAAGAAATCCCAATCCCTCAGAGCCACACGCTCCAGGGATCTGAACCTTGTCATCACAATAAACAAAACATGCTGGAGGGATAGGTTCTTAACCCAGAGACTCCACAGACTCTGGAATAGATTTGCCCATACATGTCAAGCAGAGTGCCTCTTTTGCCCTCTTCAAAAGGAACCTTGATTGGATGGGAGAAAGGAAATTCACCCCGGGGATCACGTCAGTCCCCCTGCTAGACAGGGGTCCATGGAAGAAATAACCAAGGAATTATTATGGCTAGGCTTGTATAGGCCCTAGGGCTGATAGCCTAGTACCAACCTATGAACCTATAAATCTCCTGAGGGGTACAAGGAAGATCTTGGAATATGAATATGTTGTCTTGTAAGCTGAAAGAATGTTCTCTGCCTTCTTCCATATGATCTTTTTAAGCAAAGGTCTGGCTTTGAAACAGTAAAACACTTGGATATTTTTCAGAATTAGCTGTAACATCAGTTTAAAATAAAACTTTAACACATATTCCCTTTCTCACCAAACACTGTAATCAAAAACTGGTAAAAATGCCTTTTCAATCACATGATAATTTTGTTTGTTTGCATCCTATCACTGAAACCTTTTTTTACAGGAAGAGTAAGCTAAGAAGAGGTGAAGATTTTCTCCTTTCATCTGAAAAGAGAAATAATTCAAAGGGACAATTATTGTAAGTTTCTTTGAATGAAATGGAGAACCCAACCCTTAATTTCTATCCCTCCGCTAACAGCTGAGCTACCTCAACCAAACAAATTAACTTTGAACGATTGACCCTTAAAGGAAGGAAGCTGACAAACCTGATTTCTGTTACAGAAAGGCAGTCTCCTGCAATGTTTTACAGAAACCGAGCAACCTTTCTCACATAATTACACAACAAACTTCCAGTTAAGATGGATGCTGAACAGGATCACTACTCACTAGCCTTCCTTTCCTTGCCTAGTCATAGGTTGTGTTCATTGCTTTGAATGGACTATTATTGACTTCAGTAGCTCACACTCGGTTGACTATGTACTTAGTGGCTGTGAGTTGTGGTTTTACTTCAGGGAAGTAAAGTAAATCTGGAAGAGCTAAAAAGCCATCTTCCTATGAGTCATGGACAGCACTTCTCCGAGTGTCGTGAAGACTTCGTCCCATAGGGTTCTCTCCTGACTGTGAGAGCACAAGACTTGCATCCTTAAGTGTCAAATACTGCTCTTGAACAAATAATCAAACTCCAGAAAATTAACTCTGTCCTTACTAATTATATGGACAGATTTGACAAGAGGCCAAGTTAGAAGGGACCATGACCTTGCAATTCAAATCACCCAGAAGATGCAGACAACTGCCTTATGACAGCAGATCATCAACTGGTGGAGATTAAGGCTTAAACAGACCTGCTGGAAAATTGAATTGTCAATATGGAGGATAGCAAATGCAGGGAAAACATCTGTCTGACTGGTGTTCCTGAAAATTAGGATAATGGAGACTGCCTTGAATATATTCAATACTTGTTGGTGGAGTGGACAGGCAAACCTCTTGGGGACTTGAGTACTGAAAGAGCTCACCGTATGTTTTTTTCAGGCGTCGCGTGCCTATATGCCACATCTGGTGGTGCTTAGATATGTTACATGTAATGTGAAGGAACATACGCTGTCTGCTCCACAGTCTCTGACAAAAGTGTCAAATTAAAAAAAAGTTAAATTTACTGTGACCACAGCTATTTTACACAGACTGGGAGGGATGGCTGCTGTTATACTGGCTATCAAGATCTGCCTTGAGAAGCACTGGGGATTTGAGATGCTGTATCCAGCAACCATTAAGGATAACTTGCAGGATGGCTCAAAGATTTTTTCAGTAGAAGAAGAAAGACTGAAGCTGTCAGGAGCAGCGAATGGCATTCATAATTGTCCCTAGGTATCACAGGATAGGAGAATACCAACAGCAGCTTCTGGGTGCATCAAGAAAGCTGCTGAAACCTTTCCATTGTTCAGAAAGTACATGCAGGAAAGGCAGAAGGCAGCTGCTAAAGGAGTAAATGCTGATCCTTTGATCCAACAGCAGTTTAGACTATGAATATTAGTTTGCAGGGGAGAAATGTCTCCCAGCTTGAGATTTAAACATTTTAGACACTGTGTAATAGAGGTGGTATTTATTGATAGAGAGGCAATTAACATGGCTTTTTTTTGTCTGCCTGCATCCCTTTTTTAATGTTTTTACTTGTAAATCTATATACGAACTCTTAGACCCTTTCCTGACATTTTCAGTTTGGGAACTGGCCAGCCAAAATGTTTTAAATACTCCAGTAATACTGCCTGGATTTCACTGGCTAGCCAAATCTTAAGTCTCCCATCTATACTGTATAGGCTGGGTGCTTAATGGCTTTACTGAGTGAAACAGGCCTTCTAAAGAGTCACAGACATGACAAAGTATGATACCATATATCTGCCATACACTTGTTAGATGGCTAGGCTTAAAATGGCCCACGAAGGTAGCTAGCCCAGTTCTTACCTACGAATTTATAGACGTGTGGATGGCTCTTCCTGGAGCATTTAAAATTGGATGCATTTTGAGGACAGGCATGAGTGTAATTAGACTGATGCTTACGCTGGCTGGAAGAATAACGCCTTTATTTATCCAAAGACTTGTGGTTTTACAGACTTCATAGTTATGCTACTGCATGAAAGCTGACATTGTATTAAGAGCTTGCTAATTTTGTTTTTGTATTTGTGGAGCCTGATTATTAGTTATTGCTTAAGACAGTTTGTCAATACGTAGTCTGGAGGAAGGAAGGCTGGTAGCAAAGTTTTTCTTTTTTTTGAGAGAAATGTTATACTGTCTGAGCTGTGCTCCGTTGATGTGTGTACCCTTCCCCTGCAAATCTGCATTCTGAAGAAAGGCATTGAGCTTCCTCACTGGAAGTGATTTTGCAGCATCTTAACTTGCACATAGTTCTAGTTTTGGTTGTTGGGGCAATATAATGATTTGAGGTGATTCACTGCAAGTTTATACTGAATTGATAGATAGTTGGCTCGGTGGCTTGCTATTTCCTGATTATATTCTTAGTGGATGGGTATGCTTCCACGAATGGATTTAATCTTGGGAAGTTTTCATACGGGCTAATTATGTTTGATACTTCTTATGCATAGGTTGATTCCCTAGAATATTAATGGCTTTATCAGTCAAGTAAAGTGGAGCAAGATATTCACTCTACTTTAAAGGCTTCAACCAATTTTTACATCCTTGCAAGAAATTCATTTGTTCGACTTCACGCATTTGAAGCTGGATGGGTAGAGCTTTGACCTCAGTTAATTTGCATCATAATCTGAGGGTAGAGGGCAAGGAGCAGCAGTATTAATTAGGAAGGGACTACCCTTTGACCTCTTGCAGCAGTTGACTGACAGTATGGGCATACATACAGTAAAGAAGGGTTCTCTGCTGGAAAGTTTTATTACAACAGCAACTATTAGATTCCTCATGGTACCTTGCAACATGAAATGGTCGGTATTTTAAGGGAGAGGGTTAAATTTCATGTGTGTTATACTCTGGGGAGGGGAACGGAATGCAGCATTCTTGAAAGGAGATGTATAGGTTGGCCTCCAGGGGTGTCTTTGTACCTCCAGGTAAATTTGTCAATTCTTACGCTGTGCAAATAGGGATGGTTAACCCTGCCAGCCACACTGACCATAGTTCTTTTGGGTTAACAAACTTTTCTCTCTGTATTGGCTGAACTCAAGAAAGAATTAATTTCTAAGGAGGATGAACATCTGCTACATAGGTTTAAGATATTGTCAATGATTTTTATCAGACCATGCCACCTGGTCTTGGGATACCTGCCTATTCCCTAGATATTGGAAGATTACACTTAATCCTTTTTTTTTTTTTTTTTTTTGCAAATGGCAACTCTTTCAGAGTACTCAGAATTAATTTCATAGTATTTGAAATGGGTTTGTGAGAATTCTGAAAGAGTCCTGCCAATCTAAAGTGAGAAGATTTTAAGGGATTCCTGCATGCCCTTATGAAGAGGTATGAGGTAATTAATGTAGTTTAACTTGGAGCTCAGATCTACTACTGTGGGCTCAAAATGACTCTCTGAATAGCTGTTTTGGAGCAAAGGACTGGCTACATTCACTGAAGCTCGGGATGGGTAAATATTTGCAAAACAAAACAGACTTGGTTAACAGGGCATTAAAGTTATCTCAGTATGAAGATACTTTCAAGTCTGAGAAATAGCTGTCTCTAAAAGAACAGAAAAATATGCAAGATTATGAACACTGCAGATGAAGGGTCGAGATACATTACACAAGCTTTGCTGTTTTTACAAGAATATGCATGCAGAGGAACCTTCATCCCAGGAACTGCAACCCAGAATGCAGAGATTTTTGTCTTACTGCTTCCCTATCAATGTGTTCTTTGAATCCTGATCAATGGATGCCATTGATGAGGCTAATCACTGGCAAGGAGATAACTCTGCCTTTAGTGAACACAAAGTGGGAAAATGCTAGGGATGAACGTTTTATCCCTAGAAATATATATTAACATGAGGGGACAAATTTATACAAAACTTTAACAAAATCACAGATTCTATTTTGGGCACCAGTGTTCCCTCTCTGTCTTGGAAAGGGGCCCTGATTTCCCTTATTTTGAAGACAGAGAAAGACCCTTTATATGTAGATTATTACACACCTATTTAAATACTGATTACAAACTTTTCATGCCTATTTTAGCTAGGAGGCTGACGTACCTTTTGTCTCAATTAGTGCAGCTAGACCAAAAAGCCTCTGTGGTAGACAGAACCAGCTTTGATACTTTAATCAAAGCTTCTGTAATATTAGAAGATTCTACCAGTTCAGGTAAACATCTAAAGTTAGGTAGCCTAGATGCTGAGAAACCATTTGACAGGGTAGTTTGAGATTTCCTTTTTTTCTGTTCTGGGAGTTATGTGGGTCCTGGACAAATCTTCATCCTCTTAAAAGAGTCTTTATTTGGGGAGATTACCAAAGCTTAGAAACTAAAAAGAGAGAAGAATGTAAATTAAGAGTCCAGGAGCCCCTGAAGAATGGCCCTAACAACGCCTGTTCTTGACCATGAAAGCAGCTGTCTGTAGAATCCTTCTGAAGTCCACACATTTCCAGAAAGTTGCAGAAGAATCCAAAGCTCTAGTGGATTGTGCCCTAACCCAGCCTTGAAGCATCTTTCTACAATGAGAAAAGGAAAAAGGAATAGAATGAGACAACCATCTAGAAACTTTTTTACTTTGATACTGGCTGTTCTTTCCTTTTACCTTCATAGGAGACAAACAGTTGATCAGTATTCACGAAGAACTAAGCTTTGTCTGGGAAGTATATGAGCTGCCTACGGCCACTGAGAGTATGAAGAATTCTTTCTTCCTTATTTTGTGGTTCTTGAAAAAAAGGAAGATCTACAGACTGTCTGAAGGTAAACCTTGAGACAATTTTAGATAAAAAAGGATTAGTCCTTTTAAGAAACCTGACCTTGTGGAAAATGAGGTAGGGTTGACTCACCATAAGATCTTGTAACTTGAGACACTTTTCTAACAGAAGTCAGAGTAATTAGTAAAACAGCCCTCCATGTTAAGAACCTCAGTTCTGCCCAATAACCTGCTTCAAATCAAAAACAGTATGCATCTCAAACACAAAAAAGCAGATCACAATGAAGAGCCACTTATTTTCTAGGTGGACAGACATGCAAAACCCATTTCAAAAACTACAAGACTTAGGAATAGAAAGAATAGGGAGGAATCCAAGGGCACACAAGTAGAAATGGACTACAGATGAATTTTGAAAGAAGAGTAAGAAAGGCAGATAGAAAAACTCACACAAATAATCAAAAATCAAAAGCAGCTAGGCGATAAAAATTATCCTTGTCCTTGGAGTGAACCAAGTAGAAAATCTTTTCCACCATGACATGTATGATGTTCTCTAGTGCCAGGTTTAAGCTTTGCTTATTACATACTGCAAGTTCTCAAAAAAAGTGCCTAAATGTATCAAAATTCTATAATTCAGGCAGTCAACTGAAAAGATTTCAGGTTAGGGTGAATGAAAAAAAAACTTGTCTTATGTAAGTAAATCCTGTCTGTGGGGAAGCTAGTGGTAGTTGCCCTTAGTCAGTTAAAAAAAAAGGAGGCACAGACATTCTAGTCTGGTCCAAAGGGAACCCACCACCACAATCTTTGACAAGTCCTTTGGAACCTTAACAAGAACCATGGATGTCAGTGAAAAGTGTGGAAAAGCATGAAAGAGCATTCCTGTCCATGGGAATGAGAAAGCACCTATCTTCCAGGCTTGTTTGCAAGGAATCATGGAGCAAAATGTCTTTAATTATTCTGAGAGAAAGCAAACAGGACAACTTGAGGTGTTCACCACAGTGGGATCAACTGCTGGCTGGAAGGCCCCTCCCCCCTAGGTGCAGTTTACATTCATGAGAATGTTCTTGTCCTGCTTAGCTTGTCTGCTACAATATTTTACCACAACAGAATGCATGAAGGCTGATGAGGCAAACTGAGCTGAGTTGCTACCTGCCAGGCTATCAAGTCAAGTCTGCAAACAGGGCAATATCTGGTACCCCCGTTTATGTACCACTTCACTATAGTGTAGTCTGTGAAAAAGTTTTGAGGTCCTGGAGGCCAGAAATGATTTAGGGCTTTCAAAGCATTTACAACCGTCATTATCTCTTTGACATTTACATGTTTTTCTCTGTTCTGTTTGTTCCACAGATGTTGCATTTTCATCTCTTTGGACACAGCTCAAGGAAGTATTTCTACTTAGATCAAACAAAGCTAAACCAATTTTGATGAAAACTCAACAAGAAACGGTGGCAGACACAGGAGAAGAAGAACTGACTTCCACAAATACTTCACTGGCTAAATACAGCAGGGCTTTTCCACTTCCAGTTTCTAGTGACATACATCTGACATCTGATTACAGACATATTCATTTTATTAGCCTTTTTGGGCTGATTTCTATCCCTTTCAACTTTCTGGCTTAAAATCGCATGTGTATGCACATTTTTCACATCGAGCAGCACTGCGAGGCTACAGTTAAACTATTCCAGGTGCCAGAAAGTGTGCTCTTCAAATTTTCCCTTTGAACTAGCTGGTTTCTCAGTAGTAGCACTAAAATCTGAACCCCTGTGACTAGCACTTGCTCTAGAACCAGCTGGAAAACACTAGAAATCCTGAAACTGATTCAAGCACTCAGCTCTCCTTGTCAATAAGGAGAAATTAATCATAGGCACTAAACGGCCTATAATTGCAAAGACCTTGCAAAGGTAAGGGAAAACAGCTCTTAAACTTTACAAGAAAGCACTAGGAAGCCAGAAACTGATTCAAGCACTCAGCTCTCCTTGTCAATAAGGAGAAATTAATCATAGGCACTAAACAGCCTATAATTGCAAAGTACATTGAAAAGGTAAGGGAAAACAGCTCTTAAACTTTACAAAAAAACACCTGAACAGGTATGTCCAAGGGTCAGCTTCCGGTGACTTCTCCTGTCCACCTGGTGAATCTGGGCATACTGGGGCAGTGCGGCAACTGCCTCATGTACACAGACAATCCTCTCCTCCTACCACCCAAGACTAAAACCTGCGAGAGATGCACTTACATATCCAAACTGGAAGCAAAGCTCTCTCCGGCCAAGATTGTGCTAGACAGTCAAGAGGAGAAGGTTAACACCTGCATTACACCTCAAGCAACTCATAGCCCTTCAAAACCCACACCATCAACACCCACACATAGCAACACTAAACCCACATATGTGGAGGCCCTTAACATTAACCTGCCCAAGCAACAAGGACCTCCGAAGCCGAAACACAAACACCAGTCACAACCAAAGTGACACATAGCTCACAATACCAGTGTGCCACCCAACAACAGCCCCTAAGGCAAGACAATGTACCCAACACTTTAGTCATAGGTGACTCTATAGTCAGGCACACTAAAGTCCCACTCACCAGGCTGAACAAGGAGAAAATTACAGTAAGCTGCCTGTCGGGTGCCAGGATCTGCCACATAACGCATGCACTCAAGTCAATCCACAACAAGTACAAATACGACTCTGTCACTGTCCATGCTGGAGTGAATGACTTGAGACGTACCTCCCTGGACTACATGAAAAGAGACATGGAAGAGCTCTTGGATCATGTGACCCAGGCAGGTATGACCCTAGTCCTGAGTAGCATCCTGCCTTTGCTCAGAATGATACCACAGTATAAGGACAAAATGATTGACTTCAACAATTGGCTAAGCTTCTGGTGTCATTCAAAGGGGATCCAGTATTTGTCTGCCTGGGAAGACATGATTGACAAACCACGATGCTTTGCCAGAGATGGTCTGCACCTGTCACCCCTGGGATTCAGGTTACTGGCTAAAGCTCTTGCCACCCCTATAGTGCCTTTTTTAGGCAAGGTTTAAAGGATAAAACCACCACCATAACAGATACAAGCATGCAAAATCTGAAGGTAATGCTACTCAATGCTAGAAGGCTAAACCTCAAAATCCACTCTCTCAAGGCACTCCCAAAAATGGAGAACATCGAAATCTGTGCAGTAACTGAGACCTGGTTCAAGGCTGCAGAGAGCACCCCTGCAATACCAGACTACAATTCTTACCACACTTTACGGCCACAAAACCAAGACCGAAACACTAAAGGTAGAGGAGTGTCCATATTCACCAAGGATATTCACACCTCCAGGCTAGATGCCCAACACAATGCATCTGAAATTCTCCAGGTGCAACTAACACTAGGTAAGACTGTAATCCAAATTGTAGCTTGCTACAGATCCCCCACCATGCCCCAAGATTCTCACTACACCTTTCTAAACATACTGGAAAATATTAAGATACAACCAAACACCCTAATACTGGGTGATTTCAACTACCCTGCCATTAATTGGGAAAACTACTCGGGTACCAACTCCTTTTCCCAACGGTTCTTGGAATTCATAAATTCCAACGCCCTGGATCAACTAATCCATTGTCCCACCAGGGGCTCCAATATCCTAGACCTGGTCATTACGAACATGGGAGATAGATGCTCCACACCAGTGGTCACCCCCTCATTGGTCAGGTCTGACCATAAGCAAATCACCTTTGACATCCACATCCCACCCCACCCCCCAGTAAGGAAACCTCCTTAAAAAACTTCTCCAAAGCCAACTTCATGCTACTGAAGTCAGAAGTGACAAACTTCACAACACCCACGCAGACGGAATCTGGAAGTTCGACTGTAGAATCCTACACTAAGGCACTGTACGAGCACATCCACTTGTGCATGAATCGTGCCATCCCAAATAGAACCAAGATGGTTTTCTCCAAAAGAAGGAAGCCAATCTGGTGGTCCCCTGCTATAAACAAACTATACAACATAAGGAAGAAACTGTTGCAGAAAAGAGGAAAATCCCAGGATGCAAAAATCTCCCTCACCAGCCTCAGTAAAAAGCTTAGATCCCTCATAAAATCCTCAAAAGCTAGTTATGAAAATAAAATTGACAAAGATTCCAAAGACAACCACAAGGCATTCTATAGTTATGTCAAGAATCTAAATGGCAATGCTCAGATCTGCTCTGAGCTACAACAGAATGGCATTAAATATACTGATCCCAAGGATACTGCCAATATCCTGGCAGATCAATTTAGTGCCAACTTTACCCCACTCTCACCCCCTAAAGGGCCCATCTCAATACCGAAAGATTGCCAAATTCCAATAATCACGGCCACAGAGGTAGAAACCGCAATCTCCAAACCTAAGAATACAGCATCCATGGGACCAGATGACATCCCAGGCTGTGTACTACATGAACTACAAAATGAACTGGCACCTCACATAAGTGTCATGTTTAATCATAGCCTCACCTCAGGCTTCGTGCCCACTGAGTGGCGCACAGCCACAGTTATCCCGCTCCACAAGGGAGGATCCACCTTGGATCCCGGGAACTACCGTCCCATCAGTCTGACAAGCCTGATCTGCAAGGGCATGGAACGCATTATCATGGAACTTATAAACAAAGACATTGGCAACCTTCAAACACTGGACCCCACCCAGTTTGGGTTTGTGAAGGGCCGATCTTGTCGCCTGAATCTGATTGACTTCTTCGAATCAGTCTCCAGAGTTGTGGACGAAGGTAAGGTGGTCCACACAGCCTATCTGGACCTCGCCAAGGCCTTCGACACCATTTCCCACTCTGGAATCATAGATAAACTTACTAAGGTGGGCATAAATCCCTACGTCACTTGATGGGTTGCCAACTGGCTTACTCACAGAACCCAGACTGTAAAAGTAGCCGACTCCAAATCCAGCTCCAGACAAGTGACAAGTGGAGTACCTCAGGGTTCAGTTCTGGGACCACTCTTGTTTGGCATCTACTTCTCTGAAGTACAGGCCAACACTAAGGGACTCTGGCTAACAAAGTTTGCAGATGAATGCAAACTGAGAGCCATTACTGATTCCCCAAATGATGTGGATATTCTACAAAAGGGCCTTACAGAAACAGATGCCTGGTGCCAGAGCCATGGGCTCAAGCTTAATGCCAGGAAATGTATAGTTATCCCCTTTGGAGAAAAACATGTACCCATGAATTACCACATAGGTGGCAGGACACTAAACATCAAAAGTGTGATGACAGACTTAGGGATACAGGTGGACAGTGGTCTCACTTTTGATAACCACATCGCCACAACAGTCAGGAAATCCTTCTATGTGGCACACCTCCTCACTAAGGGCTTTTCATCCAGAAAAAAGGAGGTCATTGTCCCACTGTACTCATCCCTCATTAGACCCATAATAGACTGCAATGCACCATTTGGTATGTACCTCACAAGACATCTGCAACAGCTGGAAAGGCCACAGAAATATCTCACTAAAAGAATCACAGGCCTAAAGCAGATGCCATATGCTGACGTCTAAAAAAGCTCCAGCTATACTCTGAGGCATATTGTCTACTCAGAGGCGATCTCTGCTTAACATACAAGGCCATGTCAAACCCTGAGCTGTTGGACATGCTCCACTTAAAGAAATCCCAATCCCTCAGAGCCACATGCTCCAGGGATCTAAACCTTGTCATCACAATGAACAAAACATGCTGGAGGGATAGGTTCCTGACCCAGAGACTCCCCATACTCTGGAATAGATTGCCCATACATGTCAAGCATAGTGCCTCATTGGCCCTCTTCAAAAGGAACCTTGACAATTGGATGGGAGATAGGAAATTCACCCCGGGGATCATATCAGTCGCCCTGCTAGATAGGGGTCCAGAGAAGTAAATATTGTGGGAAGAAATATCCAGGGAATTGTTATGGCTAGGCTTGCATAGGCCCTAAGGCCGATAGCCTAGTACCATGCTATGAACCAAACACCCCTTATATGTACCAATTTCAAAAAATTCCAGTTTTTTGTATTAGATGCTGTCAGTATGAAAGAGCTTGTTGGCAGTTACAATGTCCTACTTGAATGCCACGAATTCTGGTGGCAAATAAGAATGCGAGCAGATAAGTTACCCAGTCGCGATAATGCAGTAAATATGAAAAGTTTTCTGATAGCACAAAGACTTTAAATGCTAAATACTGTTGTTTAAAGTTGTTAAAAGTAGTCATATTCTCTCATTTTACAGAAATATGTTTTCATTCTAGAACAATTATATTCGGAGATGCATCAGCAACAAGACACCATTTCAGACAGAGTAACACTTCTGAGCGGTTAGTAACTACTTAAATTTTTTGAACATGGTTTTATTATACACTGTTACTTTAAGATGAACAGACGGAACAGAGAGAAGCATTTTATTGGTTAGGGATGATTATGTGATTCATTTGGTACTTAAATTTGGTTTGTGTACTTGCTTTTAACTCTGATGAAGTTCTGTTGAATAAAAAGAAGGAAAGTGCTCAGTAGTTAAACTTGTGTCTGGGACTCCTTCCACTCTTGCTTTTGTAAGATTGTTCAATGTTTATTTGATTGTTTAATTCTACACTGTGTTTTGTTGTTCTAGCTCAGGAGGATGTAAAAGATCCTGCACTGACTGAAAATAGTAGGGAAAGTTCCTGATGCCTTGGGCAAATTTTCCCTAATAGTATAAACACCAACTTGGGTCTCCTCTGAAGAGAGGCTACTAGCCTAGTGGGACTAACCCGGTCAACATAGGATAATTAAATAAATATGCTGTGATTTTGGGCTGCTGGTGTGTGTGTGGGGGGGGAGGTGCAAACGTGCACTAGCAATATCATAAGCAGAGTTGAGATGTTGTCTCTATCTTTTACAGGTGATTGGATTAATGCCATTGGCTTAATCTAAAAACAAGTGTTTTCTGTAAATAAGTGGGCTTGAAAAATAAGGGAAAATGATGGATGCTGTGAGAAGTGCAAAGTTTCTTGCATATACAATATTAGCTTGTTTTTTTCCTTTTGGAAAATGTTTATTGGGAGTCAGTCTGCAGCTAAAGACAATTGTAGATTCTGTTTTGTTATGATTGAAACTCGCAAAGACTCCTGCATGCATCTGTAGAGTTGTTAGCTGTTTTTCCTCAATGCTGACTATGTTTCAGTGGAGACGAGCTGTCTGCACATACAAACAATTACACTTGAAAGTTTTGAACATTGTTTGCTGAAGGAAATGCAAAATTTAAAGGTACAAAGACAAGCAAGTTCAGTAAAATATAAAGCCTGAAATTAATGGAACTGAATAAGAGACAGCAGCTTCTCTAGCACCATTAACACTTCAGTTCATTTAATACAACAGCGCGTACAGTAATTTAGTTATACTTAAAGACAGCTAGTGCATTTTTCTTAAGGCTAAAAGTTAATGTTTTCTGAAAGCATACAAGCTGTTTTTCACATCTGGGAAGGGAAAAGTGATAAAGAGGGACAGAAAGCAGTATGTGTAAGTGGGAGCTGTAACGTGCTTTAGCATGGATAACCTTAATTTCAGATTACGTAATGCCTGTGGTTGCAAATGTCGATTTGGGGCATTTTTTCCTATCTGCAGGATAACTCATTTGTTTTCCCTGATATCCTTAGTTTTATCCAGGCAAAACCTCAACTGTCTGTGAATGTCTAAAGAGTATAAGATTTGTTCCCCCCATTATAGGGATTGGGAAAGAAAGTTGATAGTTGATGGCCTTGTTGAGGGTCAACTCATTAACTACTTTAGACATGAAGGAAGGATTGGCCATAAGGCTTATGTTATCTTTATAGAAGATGAGAAATGGGGGAATGGCCATGAGAGCATGAAGTTCAGAAACTCTGTCGGCTGAGGTGAAGGCCTGAAGAAGAATGGTTTTGCATGTGCAGAATTTTAGGATGGCAGAAGCTGCTGGCTCATAAGGGCACAAAGTATTTTTTTCAACACAAAGTTTGGGTCCCATGGCAGGGTGATAGGCTTCCTTGGAGGTTTAAGTTGCAAAACCCTTCTCAGGAAAAGTCTGTCCTCTGTATGGGACATGAGAGGGGGCTACAAAGGTAAACATGTATTGATAGCAGATAAGTGGGCTTTAATGGATGAATAGGCCAAAAAAGAACATAGTATCTCACAGAGGTATTGAAGTACAGTGGGAATGTCTGATGAAAGGGGTTGCAATCTGTACTTATGGCACCAAGCAGAGAATCTTTTCCACTTGGCCGTGTATGATTTTCTGGTACTGGGTTTCCTGGCTTCTTGTAGAACCCAAAGCACCTCTTTAGAGAAAAAAATGTCTTTTAGGGATTAAAATCTTATCATCCACAGAGTGAGACTGAGGGGGACAGATTGGTATGAAGAAGCTGCCCTTTCAGTTGAGTGATGAGATCTTGTTATAGTGGGATTCTCCAGAAATTTCTCTTTAACAGATGAAACAGGAAAAGGAGCCGATGCTGCGCTGGCTTGAAGGGAGCCAGAAGCAGATGTTTTGGAGAGTCCTTCTGGACCTCGCACAGAAGTCTTGGAGGCAGAGACACAGGTGGTTATGAATACAGGAACTTCTCTGTCCACTGGAACAAGAAAGTATCGGTCTTCCAAGCTAGTGGAGATGGGTTCCTGGTGCAGAAAAGAGGAAGTTGGTGATGTTCCAGGGAAGGAAAAAGGTCTATCTGCGGTATTCCCCATTGGGTCGTGACAGCTTTGAAGACCTTCCTGTTCAAAGTCCATTCATGAGGGTCCTCCATTGTCCCTCCTTAAACAGTCTGCCACCAAGTCCTCTCGAGATGGAATATACACTGCAGTGAGTGTCAGATTCAGGTGGGAAGCAAAGTTCTAGGCCTGTACCAGCCTGCACAGAGGTTAGGATCTGGTGACTCCCTTCTTGTTTATGTTTCACATCACCATGGTGTTGTCTGTGTACATCAGCAGACTGCCTGTCTTCCAGAGAAGGAAAAGGTCTGCACAGCCTGCAGAACTGCCCCATTTCTTTTAGGTTAATTTGACCTTTTAGCAGGTGGGTAGGCTAATTCCCCCTGTACTTTGTGGGCTCCTGACCAAGCTCTATATGCCCTCTATGGGGTGTCTGTGAACAGGTGTTGGTTGCGTAGGGCTGGGCTAAACAGAAGACCTGGGTTGAGAGTGACCTGATTACTGCACCAAAGAAGTTCCTTCTTGATACAAGGAAGAAGAAGGATGAGGGCATCAAGAGGGTGAAGTGTTGGGAGCATAGCAATTTCAGATACCACTATATTTTTCTCATGTGAGGTCCGGTAAGGGAAGCACAGGGATTATGGCAGCCATGAACCCTAGAATGGAGAGAGTTCTGAAATAATTGGCTAGAGTGGCAGCTTTCTCCTTGGGTATAAAGACATGCATAGTAGAAATGTCCAGTCTGCAGCCCACAAAGATAAAGTCTTGGGTGGGACTGAAATGAGTCTTTGAAATTGATGGTGAACTCCAAAAGAGTTAGGAGACATACAGTGTAATTAAGATGCTTGAGGAGTGTGTGTTAGAAGGTCATCCATATAATGGAAGGTCTGTATGTCTTCAGTGTGTCAAAATGCCACCACTGGAGCTAAACACTTTGTGAAAACCATGGGAGCTGTAGACAGACCAAAGGATGGTAAACTGAAAATGTGATAATCCAGTAAAGAACCAGATACATTTTCTGCAGGAAGGGCAGATGGGAATATGCAGATAGTCATGCTTTATCCTTTAGGTCTAGGGATACCAGGAAAAATTGAGGAAAAAGGAAAGGCAGAAGAATCTGCAAAAAATGCATTTGAAAGTAGGGACCTTCAGGAAAATGTTTAGTCGAGAATGGTCCAGAATGGGCCTCCTTTCTTGGAGCAAGCAAGATTCTTCAACAGAAACCTTTTCCTAAGAAGATTAATGGGACCTCCTCTAAGATTCCCTGTGCTATTAAGTCTTGGATGATAGGGTCTAGAAAGTGAACCTGGTTGGGAGGAGGCAGGGGCATTCCCCTTAAAGATGGAATCCTTTGCCATGTCATAACATAGCCCTCCTTGATAATGTTTAAAACCCATTTGTCCAAGGTCACTGTTTCTCAGAATGGAAGACAAAAGGGAAAGTCTTCTGGTGGGATGGGGGGGAAGATAGTAACAGGGGCTTGGTATTTCTCTGAAGTTTATCTGTTAATCTTTTCCTAGCGGGGTTTCTCTGCTTCTGAGAGGTCCTTGAGTCTCTCCTAGCAAGGGAAGAAGATGTTGTTGATAATTTCTGTGGTACCCAGTAATTGCAGAGAGAAGAATCTGATGGCAGTCTTTCATTGTTTTGCCTTGTTCTTGTAATGCTTTGAAAAAGGCTGTCAGCCTGCGTCTATATCACATTATCGAAAGTTTACTTACTCGAATCAATAAAGGTCGAACTTTATTGATCGATTAAGTAAAACATTGAATAACGTAAAAAAAAAAAAACAAATTAAAAAAAAAACTAAATGGCGTAGGCAGGGGGGCAAGCCCCCCTGCAACTCCCACCCCCTACTTAAATATACCAACTCCGAGACCGCACTACACTGAGGTAAACGGAAATCTCCACTTACAGAGATTTCCGTTTACTTGCACGATGTGCTTCACTTTCAATATTGTCATGCCGACAATATCAGACTCGATATTGTCAGCTTACAACAACGTGAAGTAGACCCATCAGCCTGTGGACCAAACAATAGGTTATTATCCAGAGGAGAGTCTAAAAGGTTAGACTTGAAATCTTCAAGAATAGGCTGACCTTGCAGCCAGGCATACCATTTGATGACTGAGCAATTAGCAGGTGCCCTGGAAGAGGAATCCACAGCATCATAGGAGCATTTAATGCTGTGTCTGGTTATTTATGAAGCCTGGGCCACTAGGGTCTGCATATGCTCTTTTGAGTCTTGTGTCCGAAGCTCTGTGATGGCCTCACTCAAGGACTGAAGCACAAACAGTAAGCATTTAGTCATTTAAGCTTGGGAGTTAATGACTATGCAAGCCAGTGTGGAGGAAGTGTACACGTTTTTACCCCACCTACCCACTGCTCGACTGTCTATCAGTGGGAAGTATATTAGTACTAGGAAGCAGCTTGGAAGGCTTGTCCAAGGCAAGGGAAACTGAAGCTGGATCCACCACAGGGTTGTTGTATAGGTACTTGAGTTCATGATGAACTTTATAGAAACTGTCTAGCCTTTTGAGTGCTGGAAGTTGAGAATCAGGTGTGAAGCACTAACATGAAAGGCATCCAGGTATGTCTCCTGCACAAGAACTGGAGGTAGTACAAAAGTGCACATCGCCAAAAATTCATAATATTTCTTTAGCACCTCTGACATCTGTTTAGATTGCCACTCGAAATGCTTCATCATGTTTTGCAATTTTTCTCTGAAAGAAGCCTCTGGCAAAGGGAGACTCAGGAGAGAGGGAGTTGTCTTCATCAAAAGAGAGCTGTTATGGAGAATGTAGCTGTGAGAAATAGTCCAAAGAATAGTCTGAATCCACCTCTGCTTCCTCCTTGGAAGAGGAAGAATGCAATGTGTTTTTTATGGGGTAGCCTGGTAAGTCTGATCACAACGGACAGAGGCTTCAGGAACATAATAGCTTTAAATAACCTTTAAGAAATATCTATTCATTCTCTTCCCCTGGGAGCTGAACAAGATGTAATATGATTAAGTTTTTGTTTCTTCTCTTTAGGGGTGATGTCCACCTGTACCGTCTTAGTAGGTTTTGAACACTGGCACATTTTGATAAGTGTTCCTGAAACCTCTTCCCGTACTAGGATCTGAGGAACTTCACAGAGGCCTCTGAAATAATGAGGTGTGGTTCACTGGAGGATGCTGTCTGCAAGGCTTCAGGAGCCACAACGGCTTCTGGTGGGGTTGCAGTAGTGGCTCTTGAGATAAAGTCTGGAGTAGCTTGGATGTGACCAGCTCAACAGGTATGGCCAATTCAGAGACATTGGAACACAAATCCTCTCTGGGTGTCGAAGTTTTTCTTGAGAGGAAGGCCAACATATGGGGATTCCAACATGGCAAAATGAGATAAGCATTTTAAGATCTCGAAGAAGGTATTAAGAGAGGACAGCCTTGACCATAGAGTTTTAATAACAAACAACTGACAAATGGAACAAGACATCTGGTGATGTTCAGGGCTTAGACAGAACAGGCACTTAGTGTCCAAGTCCTTGTATGGAATTTGCCTACTGCACTTGCATTTACTCCTTCTAGTGGACATCTAGTAAGAACTAATACACAGTCAAAAAGTTAGAAAGGAAGGATCCCCATTGGGGCACTTAACTGACTCTAACAAATGACACTACGGTACCAATCAACCAAACGATAACAGTCCATCAGTTGTAGTGCCCTGCATTCAGGCTAGAGGTGAGATAGTCTGAGGAGCTCACTCATATGTTAATTTATATAGCCCTATGCCGATGAGCTGAGGTCATCATCTGGACCTATGCCCTCAGGAAGGCTTTGGTATCCCGGCCAGACATCAGCAGAAAACAACCCACTGTTATGAATACTACAACAGTGACATAAATCAAGATATCAAGCATTTTGCCAAAATCTGAGGTGCAAGAAATAGAAACCAGATCTTGTAGGACGGATAAGGAGCTAGGAGGATGGCTTTACCTCCTTTGTGAAGTTTTGATTTCTGGATGTATCTTACCATCAGAAGACATGGAAAAAGTATTTTCATTTAGATGAAAATGCTCCATATATTTTTAGTGAATTGTTTCTTGGTGGCCAGAAGGTTATTTTTATAGTGCTGGTTTCTATAACGGAAGGCAGTGGAACGGACTGCTGAAGGAAATATTGTTAGTGTCCATTTACCATGTTAAATGGCATTACAATTCTGGGACATGAGAATTTGATGCACCAGAGGCTTCACATTCTAAGACCAGTGGATGCAAAGGATCCACTGGAGAGCTCTCATGTGGAACCTAGCATAAAAAAAACATGGCTAAGGATGCTTCCATGAGATTAAAGTAAGCTGTGGCTGTACAGAAACGTGTTTGAACAGCCTGAACTCTGTCCATGTGAAGAGTCTTACTCTGTATAACTCGGTACCCAGAAAGCAACCTATAAAAATCTATATGCAGGTTGCGCATCATACTTTGCAAGGTTCAGTGGCATTTCCAAAAAAGATCAAGCTGATCAGTGGCTCCCTCCATGACACAAAGTGATGTAAACAAAGGGAAGCTAGAAGCCATTTGTTGGCTCCATGTAGCTGCAACACAAACATGCATTTTTCTGAAAACCTTGTGACTAAGATGAAATCAAATGGAAGAGTCTGGAAATGATTATGCCTAGCCCTAACTGTGAAGCTCAGAAATCTTCTGGAGTTCCTCAGAATTTGTATGTGGAGGTAGATATCCTGTTCCAAACAGCAAATCTATGTTCCTTCTGGTAAACAAAGGAAAGAATGACAGCACCAAGACAGTCTAAAAGATTTCTTTTGGGATGAATGTATTTAGGCCACTGAAATTCAAAATGCATCTGCAGTACTGGCACTAAAAACAGCATGGAGTAATATATGGACCCTGTCTTGTCTGGTGAAACCTCTTTTGTTTGAGACGTAGCACATCTGTCTGTGCCATTGTTTTATGGGTGGATCTCCAGCTGGTGAGGGGACAGGGAAACTGAAGTGGAAAGGAAGGGTTCATTGTAACTCCTCAGATAACTGTCATCATGCAGCTGTCTGGTGTTACATGTTTCCACACTGATGGACAGATAAATGACCTCCAAATGCCTTCAAGAATGGAAAAGCTGAATAAAGTCTCAGTGCTGCTTCTTGTCACCCCATGGGGGAGGGGTGTGGATACAAAATGACATCTGAAACCCCCTGCCTTGCAGCCTTTAACTGCGAGGGAAACTACCTTGCTTGTGATGTTTTTTCTAGACTGTTTGTTTTGCTGCAATCTTTGTCTAAACCACATTTGGCAGGGGTTCCTCTACATTTCAAAACACCCACTGAGAAGAATGAAACAACTCAAAAAGCAGAGACGGTTGAACTTCCTTTCCCATTTTCTCCAAATATGCCCTTACTTCTTGCCAAAACAAAACAGGTCCCTGGAACAGAGCATCCTTCACATAAGTGATCAATCACAGCCACAAGTGCGGAGGAAAATCTATACCAGATAATGTAGCCACTGTTTAACGTCTGATAGTCTAACAGGTAACATGCATTTTTGAGATTTGTCATGCAGGACACAACTTCTGACTGGGTCATAGGACTGTCATCGGGCTACTGGTTGATGTTCTGAAGTATTTTGTCAGAAATATTCCTTTACACCATGTGGTAAAGGTAATTAAGCATCATCAAGCAAAAGAGCAGGTTGTATATACTAGCCTTCTTAAGCAGTCCACTGTCCTGGATTCCTTATCTGGAAGGAGGACTGCAGTCTCTGCAACATAGGAAACTTTTTACAGCAGATGTTTACAATGAAATAAGTACCTGGAACTGCAGTCTCCAACCAGAACTGCCATTTTTCTGGGAGGGTACGGGACATGTTCTGCTCCTTTTAGGAACTAGGTCTACAGTATTTATGCTTTTCCAGGAAGCAGTTGATGGTCGACAGGTGACTAACCATGAAGACTACTGGGTAGAAAAGAAAGCCTTCTGCAATATATGTTATGGGAAGGAGAGAGGATCAGTTGGTCACCCCTCTCAATATAATTTATCATCTCCAGGATCTCACCAATTTTGGGATAATCATAAAGAGACACAAGGAAGTTAGTTCCATCTTCTTCAACCAAATAGGCTATGAGTAACTCTGAAGAAGACTATAAGTTCCACCTCTTATATTTAGACTTCCTGTGTGTCTCAGATGGCGCAGTGGTGCATGAGTAGCATTGTTGCCTCACAGCAAGAGGTTCCCCAGTTTGATTCTCATGTGGGGTGCCTTCTGTGCGGAGTCTGCATGTCCTCCCTGCATTCATGTGGGTTTCCTCCGGGTGCTCTGATTTCCTCCCATGTTACAAAGACATGCATCTGGAGTGTTTCTCCCTAGGCCTCCGCTGAAAATTGGCTTTGTTCCAAGTCAGACTTTCCCGGAAAACAAATGTAAAATAAATAAAACTGTGGATGAGAAACATGAAAATAACAAGGAGATTTTTTTCCTGGACACCAACATCCTCCAAGGGAGCTGCCAAAGTGCTTTAGTCTCCATGTCTTAAATGGTAATTTGAAGAGATTAAAACTAAGCAACAAAAGTCCCTGAAGCAAAAGATAAGGGCTGGCATCAGCACAACGTATGATGTGGGAGTATGTCACAGCAAGAATGACTGCACGATCAGAATTGAGAGTGGGTCTCATGCTTAACGTCTGTCAAACATAACACCAGGTCAAGAATTCAGCACCACGGCCAATACTTTTAACATTAGTGGCTCTGAGACAGAGATTGATGTGTAAGAGAGTAATTCTGTACCAAGAGCATCAAAGCCAAACTTGATACCAGTGTCTTAGTAACTGAAAGAGTTTGGAGCACTGACACTCAAGTCATACTGGTTAATGTTGGTCTCTTCTGGGCCAGTTCAAAAAACATGGCAACCAGTGCAGAAAACCTTGGCATCTTAAGGTGGAGGGTGTAGTTGTTGGTCAATTACTTATACCAATCAAAAACCTGGAAAGGAATGAGATGACTGTAAATTTCTGTAAAGGCCAAGAGATGGCTTTCACAACATTTTCTTAACTAAAATCGATTATTACAGATAAGAGACCTCACCTCGGCATCAAAGGTTTTAGCATAGAAGTTTTAAGTATTACTACAACTATACATCACATCAAGTGCAAAATCAGCTAGAAAAATAAACAAACAGAAGTAGCAGCCTATATAATAACATGGAAGTCAGACTTCTCCATAACCTTAAAGGAGGCACACACTTGTCAACTACTTTAATGAGAACCTTCTTAGCAGCAGGTCCATACGTTTTGATTGCACTTCAGATAAAGGAGAAGGGAGACACATGCTTGTGTACATAGACTGTTAATAGGCTTATGACCCGGGGGTCCTTTCTAAGTCTTGAAAAGTTTTCCCAAAAGAATGATGTCCTGCAACCAAACAGGACATTGAGGGCCTAGACCATTTTTTTTAAAGATTCAAAAACAAACAGTTTTTCTGGCTTTGAAACAAAAGAACCAGTTCTTGAGGATGAAGAGATGCAAGGAACAGAAAAACCTACAGGATCAGAGCCCCTAAGCTAATAACTTATTTTTTTAATATAAATTCAGCTGCAATCTGTCAGGGAATAAAAGGTTATACCACGAAAAAAGTAAAAATAAAAAAAAAAGAAAAGAAAAATGCATGTTTGCAGGAGAAGATAAAAAGTCTAAAATCAGCCCACTACAGTTAATGTACAACAGCCTATAACAGTAACCAGCAAATGCAGTAAACTTACTAATCTTTCAAAAAATTATCTTTTAAAAAAAAAAAAATCAGCCTGGGGCATCTGCACTCTTTGAGTAACAATGAAGATATGGTGAGAGTTAGCAATGTGATGCAACAGGGAGGCACTTAGAAACATGGTAAAGTTTGGATTGCAGAGTGGTCGTAATGCTAACAGGCATATGCCCTGAAGTTAACAAGGTTCATAGGACGTTACTAAGCTAGCAGCCCTAGAGAGCCTTTATAAGCCTAGCCATGTTAATCCCAAGTATCCCCATTTGTTTTTTTGCAGTTTTGAAGAACGAATTTATGAACTGGGCGTGTCAGTGATCAACACCGGCTAACCCTGTCCATGAAGGCATGGGTGCCACCCCAGGGGTGAATTTGCAGTCTCCCATTCAATTATCTAGATTGCGTTTGAATAGGGTTAGAGAAGAGTTCTGTTTTACAAGAATAGGAAGTCTATTCCACAGAAGCGGAAGCAGCAGTCTCTGGGAGACATATCTGTCTCTCTAGCATGTTCTGTTAACATCACAAGCTAGGTTGAGATCCTTAGAGCGAGTGACTCTTTTACCATTTGACTTCCGTATGTGCAGCATTTCCATTAGGGCAGTGTAGGAGATTGCCCTATACACCAGGCACAAATCACCTCTCAGCAGCCTATAAGATACAAAGTAAAGTGATACGGCTTTCAGCCTGTCCATGCAGGCCATGGTTTGGAGTCCCTGTATTTTCTCAGTGAGGAAACTTCTGAGGTCTCTCCAGCTGCTGCAGGTGTCTGGTGAGGTACATGCAAAAGGGGGCATTGTATTCTATCAGTGGTCTGATGAGAGTCAAGTACAGTGGCGTTATAACATACCTTGACCTGGATGTGCTACGTAGAAGGCTCTCCTTATCACTGTGGAAACTTGGTAGCTAAAGTTCAGATGGCTATCAATCTGGGTTCTCAAGTCTTGCACCACTGGGTTGGAACTCAGGGGGGTGCTGTCAATATTGTAATTTGTAGGGAATTCCATTTTTCCAAAGGAAATAATGCATTTTTTTGCATTTAGCTTTAGACCATGGCTTTGGCACCAATCATTTGTTTGCATTAGCCCTTCTTGTAATATGCTGACATCACTGGGGGACTCAATGATTGCTCCCAGTTTGCAATCATCAGCGAACTTGGTGAGCCAAAGACCATCTACTTTGGCCTAGACTTCTGAGAAATAAATGCCAAATAGTAAGGGGCCCATCACAGACCACTGTGGTACTCCACTGGTGACGGGTCTACTGGTGGAGGTGGAGTCACCAATTTTGACAGAGTATGTTCTGTCGGTGAGCCAACTGGCTACCCATCTAGTAATGTAAGGGTTAATAATCCTTATCTGGGACAGTTTCTCAATGATGCCAGAGTGGGGAATTATGTCGAAGGCCTTGACAAGATTGAAATAGGTTGTGTCCACTGTATTACCTTCATCCATGGCTTTGGTGACATTCTCAAGGAAGTCTGTCTACTGTCGCTCTCCTACTTTGGACACAATAGAATAGTCATGTTTCTGTTTAAGCAGCTTTATTTTATACAAACACATCACAAAATAAGCTTACTGACTAACTTAAGTAACTTGTGTACAAACTAACTGCTGTAATCATACATGCTTACTCGCTGGCTGCACTCTCAAATGTCAGTAGGAATGGCACGGGCTTAACATTTAAACAAGCACGCTCAGTCTTTGACGTGCTTCTTAAAGATACAACACATAGCACGGTCTCGCTGATCTACATCCTCCCTCTTGAAAAACAAAACATCCGATGTTATGAAACAATTTTGGCATGCAGATATCACAGACAATTATTAGTTATGCATTTATACAAGATATACAACAAACATACACAGTTAAGTCCATGTTGCTATATCTTTCACACTGGGCTTAGATACTCGTCCATAACGTGTGACATAAAATTGGTAATTGGGCTTAACTTTTGAACAGTCTCTGAAAAATATTTGATCTCTGATTTACTTGGAATATCTTCAGGAATGGAATCAGAGGAAGGAACACACACTGGGACGGAAACAACATTTCGTTCACTCTGAGATTTAGAGTCTAAGTCACTTTAACAATGTTGTGATGATGATTCTGGTTACAGATAACAGATGTTTATGGTTTTGTCTGTACTGTGTACCTTCCAAGTCTATAAGGTAGGATCTTGGTTCAGGATATTTGCCAATAACTTGTCCTATATGGCTGAAACCTTTTTCTGTTTGAAGTCTGACAGTTTCTCCTTCCCCTAATGGGGAAAGAAGTTTGCTCGACTTGTACAATGACTTCTGGATAGAATGCGTCTTAAATAATTGAGCCCTCATGGCCCTATTATTCTTGGCTTTAGGCTTTAGTAGATTGGTAGTAATAGGTAGCGTAGTTCTTGTTTGCCTGGAAAGAAGTTGTTGAGCTGGAGATCAGAGATCATCATCACGTGCTACATTCCTAAGGTTAAGGAGATTTAAGAAAACATCTGAATTGTCAAGTCTTGACCTTTCAAGTAGTTGTTTCGCACTCCACATAGCTCGCTGAGCTACGCCATTTGATGAAGGATACTCAGGAGTGCTGGTAATGTGTAGAACGTTCTATTCTCTTGCAAATTTCTGAAACAACTGGCTGGTAAACTGAGTACCATTGTCAGAAATAACTTTGTGCTGACTACCATGGACTGAGAAATTACATTTCAGCTTAGTAATAACAGCAGTAGATGTAAGATTAAGTAGTAGATCAATCTCAAACCAATTCGAATAAGAATCTACAATACCAAGTAGTACTGATTGTTCCACTCGAAGATATCAGTGGCTACTGTCGACCAAGGTAGTTCAGGAAGTGGATGTAGCTGAAGCGGTTCTCTTTGCAAGTGCGATCTAGTACTATTGCATACTGAACAAGAAGAAAGTACTTTATCAATGTCTTTTAGTAATGAAGGCCAAAATACTAATTCTCTAACTGCCTCTTAGTGAAAGCAGAACCTAGGTGACCAAATACAAAATCTGGATGTACTCATGTTGTAAGGAAGCAGGAACAATTATTTTAGGACCTTTGAAAATAATGTAATTTTCCATCAACATTTCATTTCTGTAGGGAAAATAGGTTTGCACTTCTGGTGGTACACTAGATTGCTTTGACGGCTATCCAACATTAAGGTAGTGATTGAGGTTTTGCAAAACTTGATCACTCTTAGGTTCATAGGTGGGTACTAGATTATCGGCCCATGGGCCTAAGTAAGCCTAGCCAACAAAGTTCCCTGGCTTACGCCAACCCAAGAAACTTAATTTCCTGTGCCCCTGTCGAGCAGAGCCACAGAAGTGATCCCCGGGGTGTATTTCCTATTTTCCATCTACTCATCAAGATTTTCCTTTAAGAGTGTTAATGAGGAACTTTGCTTGAAATAGATTGGTAGATTGTTCCAGAGAATGGGAAGTCTCTGGGACAGGAATTTATCCCTCCAGCAAGTCCTGTTTATTGTGGTGACAAGATTTAGGTCCCTAGAGCATGTAGCTCGGAGGGATTGGAATTTCTTATGGTGTAGCATGTCCAAAAGCTCTGGGTTTGACACAGCTTTATATGTTAGGCAGATATCACCTCGGAGTAAAGCTGGAGTTTTCTGAGATCATCAGTGTAGGGCATCTGTTTGAAGCCATTAATTCTCTTTGTGAGGTACTTCTGTGGCCTTTCCAGCTGCTGCATATGTCTTGTGAGGTACAGTACAAAAGGGGCGTTTGTACTCTACAATGGGTCTAAATGAGTGTCGAGTAGAGGGGAACAATGACCTCTTTTTTCCTGGATGAGAACCCTTTTGTGATGAGATGTGCCATGTAGAAGGATTTCCTGACTACTGTGGCAATGTGATTATCAAAGGAGAGACTATTGTCCACCTGGGTCCCAAGGTCTCTTATCACACATTCGGTATTAAGAAGACTGCCGCCTATGTGGAAGTTCATGGGTACAGAGTTTTTACCAAAGGGGATAACAATACACTTTTTGGCATTGAGCTTGAGGCCATGGCTCTGACACCAGGCATCTGTCTCAGTGAGGCCCTTCTGTAGGATGTCCACATCATTTAGGGACTTGACTATAGCTCCTAGTTTGCAGTCATCTGCAAATTTCATTAGCCAGAGGCCTTCTGTGTTAGCCTGTTCTTCAGAGAAGTAGATACCAAACAGGAGAGGTCCCAGGAATGAACCCTGTGGTACTCCACTTGTCACTGGTTTGAAGTCATATTTGGAGTCTGCAACTTTTACAGTTTGGGTTCTGTCAGTGAGCCAGTTGGCAAACCATCTTGTGACATGGGGATTTATACCTAGTTTAGTGAGTTTAGCTATAATTCCAGAACAGGGGATGGTGTTGAAAGCCTTGGTGAGGTCAAGATAGGCTGTGTGAACCACCTTACCCTCATCTACGGCTTTGGTGACTGCCTCAAAGAATTCGACCAGGTTCAGGAGGCAAGATCTGCCTTTCACAAACCTGAACTGGGTGGGGTCCAGAGTTTGGAGGTTACCAATGTCTTTGTTTATGAATTCCATGATGATACGTTCCATGGCCTTGCAGACCAGGCTCGTCAGGCTAATAGGGCGATAGTTCCCAGGATCAGTGGCGGAGTGGGATAACTGTTGCTGTGCACCATTCAGTGGGCTCAAAGCCTGATGTAAGGCTATGACTGAACATGGTGCTTAGGTGGGGGGGGCCAGTTCGTTCTGAAGTTCATGTAAAACGCAGCCTGGGATGTTGTCCGGTCCCACGGATGCTGTGTTTTTGGCTTTAGAGAGTGCTGCTTTTACCTGTGAAGTTGTGATTACAGGGACTCTGCATTCTTCCTGTATAGACATGAGCCCTTTAGGGGGTGGGGGATAAAGATAGCGCTGAACCTATCTGCCAGGATGTTGGCACTATCAGTTGGTTCTGTAATTTTGTGCCATTGTGCTGTAACTCAGAGCAGATCTGGGTATTGCCATTGAGATTCTTGACATAGCTATAGAATGCTTTGTGGTTGTTCTTAGAATCAGTGGCAATCTTGTTTTCATAGCTAGCTTTGGAGGATCTTATAAGGGATCTCAGCTTCTTGCTGAGGCTGACCAGGGAGCTCCTCCACTCATGGGATTTTACTCTCTTTTGCAACAATTTCTTCCTTCTGTTGTACAGTTTGTTTATGGCGGGGGACCACCAAATTGGCTTCCTTTTTTTGGAGGACAGCGTCTTGGTTCTGTCTGGGATAGCACGATCCATGCACTCATGTAAGTGCTTATAGAGTGCATTTGTGTAGGATTCAGCAGTCATAACTGTATTGTCCATCTGCATGGGTGTCATGAAGTTCACCACTTCTGTCTTAAGAAGCATGAGGTTAGCTTTAGAGAAATTTGTTACCGTGGTTTCCTTAATGGGGGTGGGGGCAGGATGTGGATATCTAGGGTGATTAGCTTATGGTCGGATCTGACCAAAGAGGAGTTGACTCCAGGTGTGGAACACCGGTCACTCATGTTGGTAATGACTAGGTCTAGGATACTGTTGCCCCTGGTGGGGGTGTGGATAAGTTGATTCAGGGCATTGGAATTTATGAATTCCAGAAAGTGCTAAGCGAAGGTGTTGGTACATGAGTAGTTTTCTCAGTTAATGGTGGGGTAGTTGGAATCGCCCAATATTAGGGTGTTTGGTTGAACCTTAATATTTTCCAGTATATCAAAAAAAAGAGGAGTGGGAATCCTGGGGCATGGTGGGGGATCTGTAGCAAGCTACAACTTGGATTGCAGTTTTGCCCAGAGTTAGTTGCACTTGGATAACCTTGGCTGCATTATGCTGAGCAATTAGCCTGGAGGTGTGGATATCCTTAATGAATATGGACACACCTCCGCCTTTGCTGTTCCAGTCCAGGTTAGATGGCCAAAAAGTGTGGTATGAGTTATAGCCTGGAAATGCAGAGGTGCTTTCTGGAGCCTTGAACCAGGCCTCAGTCACTGTACAGACATCGATGTTCTCCATTTTAAGCAGTGCCTCGAGTGAGTGCATTTTGAGATTTAGACTTCTAGCATTGAGTAGCATTACCCCCAGTTTTTGCTTGGCTGTTCCTGTTATGGTGGTGAATTTGTCATTTGAACCTTGCCTAAAAAAGGCACTATGGGGGCGGCAAGAGCCTTTGCCAGTATCTGGAATCCCAGAGGTGATAGGTGCAGGCCATCTCTGGCAAAGCATCGTGGTTTGTCGACCATGTCGTCCCAGGCAGACAGATACTGGATCCTCTTAGAATGACACCAGAAGCTTAGTCAATTGTTGAAGTCAATCATTTTTTCCTTGTACTGCGATATCATTCTGGGCAATGGCAAGATGCTACTCAGGGCTAGGGTCATACCTGCCTAGGCTAAAAGATCAGAGAGTTCTTCCATGTCTATTTCATGTAGTCCAGGGAGGTACGTCTCAGGTCATTCACACCAACGTGGACAATCACAGAGTCATATTTGTACTTGTTGTGGAGTGACCTGAGTGCTTGGGTTATGTTGCGGATCCTAGCACCCGGCAGGCAGCTGACAGTGACCTTCTCCTTGTTTAGCCTGGTGAGTGGGACATCAGTGTGCTTGACTATAGAGTTACCTATGACTAGTGTGCTGGGTACGTTGTTTTGCCTTATGGACTGTGGTTGAGTGGCACACTGAGTCTGTGGGCTGTGTGTCATTTGGGTTGTGTTGGTGGTGGAAGGTTGCTTGCGTTTCTGCTTTGGAGGTCTCTGTTGCTTGAGCAGATTATTGAGAGCCTCCGTGAATGTTTTTGTGTTTCTATGTGTGGATTTTGGTGGTGTAGGTTTTGTGGGACTATATGATGCGTGTGGTGTGGTGCAAGTGTTTACCTTCTCCTCTTGACTATCAAGTTCAGTCTTGGTTGGAGAGAGCTTTACCTCCAGTTTGGCTAGATAAGTGCATCTCTCACAGGTTGTAGTGTTGGGTGGTAGGAGGAGGGGTTGTCTGTGTACATGAGGCAATTGCTACATTACCCCAAGCTGCCCAGATTCATTGGATAGACAGGAGAGAACACTGGGAGTGGGCCCTTGGACATGCCTGAATAAAAAAAAGATTTCCTCTAGACAAGTGAGGAAAGTGAGTACAAGAGCTCTTTTTCTCTAAGCAAGTGAGGAAAGTAAGTACCAAAACTGTTTTCCTCTAGGTAATGAGGAATGGTGAGTGCAGTAGTAATTTGTAGTTTATTTAGTGCTTACAACAAGTTCTGAACAAGTGCTCAGCATGGATAAGCAAATTCAAGTGCTAAAACTAAGAATCTGGATCTGGATCTTGTTGTAGATAGGCTACCTAGTGCTTACCACTCCCATTGATAATCTAGAAGACTTCCCTCCAACACAGAAAGGCTTGGGGGCACAGAAGCTTACAAACAGTCCTGGATACAGCAAATCTGTATCTGGGCTAAACTAGTTACAGGGAAGGTGGGAAGTAAGCGCAAACGCAGGCTTTTAAACCAGAAAGTTGAAAGAGATGGAAAAACTGCCCAAATGGCCAATAAACTACAATTTCTGAGGCAGAAACCACTCTTGTGGTAGATACGCTACCTAGTGCTTACCACTCCCACTGATAAGCTAGAAGGCTTCCCTCCAACACAGAAAGGCTTGGGGCACAGAAGCTTACAAACAGTCCTGGATACAGCAAATCTGTATCTGGATTAGACTACTTACAGGAAAGGCAGAAAACAAGCTTGGAATTTTTATATTTATATATATATATATATATATATTTTTTTTTTTTAGTTAAGTGGGTTGGCTTTCTCAAAAAGTTCTCTCTGTATTAGAAAGAATGAGCTAATGACAGTAGCAAAAACACTTTTAAATGCAGTACAAGTTAGCACACGAGTGTGTAGCAATATTAAGGCAAATACAGTTTAAATAAATGCAGATAAGTTAAAAACGACAAAAACAAGTTTATGAGAGCACTTGAATACTTAAAAGCACACAGAACAGCAAATTAAGGTATTAAGGTAGAAGACAGTTATGTAAGAGCAGCTCAAGAAAGTATAAGTAATTTTTTTTTTTTTTTTGTGGAGAGGGAGGGAACAGAGCAGATTAAAATGCTATAGGGGGTTGTCCTTTCCAAGTGCGCTCTCTGTACACAGCAGAGGAGATGGGACTGGTAGGACAGTATGAAATCAAAATATGATCTCACTGTACTCAGCTGAGTGAGCAAATGAGATGGGCCCAGAAGGAGTGTCCAAAAACAGATTTACAGCAGGGGTGGGCAATTCCAAAGCCACCAAGATTAACACCACAACAAGAATAGGGGGGTGGGAGACTAACTCTTACTGTGATCTCTCAACTCATCATGCTTAGTGGTAGAAAAATTATGCACTGCCATCACATCAAAGTCAAAAGTCTCTCCATCAAGCTGTACCTTTGTATTCCTGGGCGATCTGGATAAGTTATCAGCCAGACAGAGTAGTTTGCCTTTCGTATAGACCATTTTGAAGTTGTACTTTTAAAATTTGAGCATCATTCTTTGTAATTTTGCTGGAGCTGAATGCATAGGCTTTTTTAGAATAGTAACTAGAGGTTGGTGGTCAGTTTCAATCTGAATAGCTCAACCATAAATATAATCATGAAACCTGAAACATGCAAATACTGTTGTCAAAAGTTCTTTCTCAATTTGAGCATACTGTATCTCAGTTTGGGTAAGTGTTCTAGATGCATAGGCTACTGGTCTGCCCTCTTGAAATATAATTGCACCTAGACCAAATTTTGAAGCATCACAAGAAAGAGTAACTGGTTTGTTCGCATCATAGTATCTTAAAGTAGGTGGGGTGACAATTTTCTGCTTGAAATCTTCAAATGCCTTCTGGTGCTATTCTAACCATGATCATGCAACATTTTTGCGCGTTACCTCTGTTAAAGGTACTGTCAACTCACTGAAGTCTGGTATAAACTTGCCTAAATAGCTGACCATGTCACAAAAAATATGTAGTACTCCACCAAGAAAAAATGAAAGTTCCGTGTAGACAGACAAAGTTGTACTAAAACAGCAGTTCGTATTTTTACTACATATTTTTGTTATGGATTATTTATTTATTTTTTCTATGTGCATAGTTCTTAATAGTTCACATTCACCTCAGGTTTATATATAAATTATTTTAATTACAGTAATTATTTTAAACCAAATATACAACTGATTTATAAATACAATAACATTTTTATAGGCACACATGCACTTTAAGATGCACTTTAAATGGTATTTTAAAATGCTTTTGTAAACCAAGCAACCTTACTAGGCATACAACCTACCCATTTAAAGTGTCTTTCTTTAAATTCACATGAAATTGTAAAATTGTTTAATTGTTCAGCTAATTCACAGGTTTAATTAGCTATTCATTTATCAATTAAACTTTTTAACAAAAACTGTATAAAAATCAGAGGCACCTTTGATTCAGTATTCTGATGAAGTCTGCTTTGGGCAGACGAAAGCGCTCATTCAGTTGAAATTGTTTCTATTTTTGTGATTAAAGTAACTATTTTGTCTGTCTACACGGAACTTTCATTTTTTCTTGGTGGAGTACTACATATTTTATGTGACTTGGTTGGTTACGTTCCGTGTTTGCCAACAGACAGAATTGGACACTTTGGTGTTAATTTTAAACTTTTTTACTGTGTCTTTTTGGTGCCTTGACTATGGAAAAAACGTTAAATGATTCAACTATGGTTGGTTTGGACATTCCGTTTAATGACAGTATAAATCTACTTGAAACTCAACGCGAGGTATCCCGTTTAAGAGAGGAAATCTCCACATTGCGTGGAGATCTTACCAAGCTTATTGAACTGTTTTCGCAAGAGGAACCTGCTACAATGATGAGAACCAATCCGAGTACCGTAGGCAATGCTCCAGCGCAGCCGGTGACGTCATCTCCACGCTCGGGTAACCGGAGTCATGGTGGAAAGAAGACGACTGAAGGAGCAGAGGCGCAAAACCATAGGTACTCTTTTGAAAGAGAAGAAACCAACTCTAACTCTGGAGACAAGTCCCTGAATGATGGAAACAATTCTTGCCGTTTGTCCAGACCAACACATTATAAAGGTACTGTGCATGTCAATCCGCAGACCACTGAAAATGCGGCATCTAACTCTGTTAGATTGCGGCAGTATGTGGATGGTAAAGATTGTCATTCTTCTGGTTACAAGGATATTCTAGATAAAGTGTTTTCTTTTGATAAAACATTTAACTTTAATTCCGACCATGAAGGAGTTCAAGTTCACAAAGATAACACTGTAAAAGACCGGGAAATGACTTTGAAAGACAAACTGTTTAATTTTGAAAAAATATTGTATAAATACAAGTGCTTACAAATCGACAATAATTATTTACATCAATGTTTGGTTTACAAAATAGTCCCTCAGGGACTGAGGTTCTATAAATACCCTTTTGGTATTTATTATACGGAAAATGTTTTGACTGATTTACAAGCTTTTTTTGATGACTGTGGTTTCACTTTGATGTCTAAACTGATTAAATACAACAAAGTGCAGTTGAAGAAACTTTTTAAAGAGGTGAATGATTATCAGAATGAAATTGTTAATGACCTACTGTTTGAGGACTATGAGAATTTATATACTAAAATTTTAAAAAGAGTTGAAATTAAGATCAACAAGGTTTATTTAAGGAAGCAAGGTAAATTGTCTAGGGACAGGGAACAGTACAAGAAGGGTAAAAGTTACCCCCCCCCCCCATTTCAGAAGGTGTGGAAAAACCAGGTTAATAATACTTCCAATCATAGAACTGGGCCTAAAAAAGACCCAGGAAGAAATAAGAGAGTGGAATTTCAGGATAGATTTGAATCAAGAAATGGTTATTTGGATGAATTGGATTCCTTTCATGAAGATACTGAAACTTTTTTAGGGCCCCGAAGATCAGAAAGACTAGCGAACAAACAACGTATTCCCTCAGATCCAGGACCACAGGAACACATGGGTGGGACAGATTTTGCTTGGAGAACCAGGGGGAGGAGAGGGAGATAGATGACATTAAAATAGAGGAAAATGGCATCACCTATGTATACAAGGGTTTTAAAATACATAACTATACAAATTTGAAACTGGAAAAGCAACACTTTGAATTATTTTCAAGGGGTTTTAAGTTTGTCAAGACAACTTTTGGTGACTTGGCAAATATATTACTAGAGTTAAAACTATTTCTTTGGAAATTAAATTTGAAAATTAGTTGCAAACACAAAAAAACAGTGAACAATGACAAATTAACTGAAAATTCTGAAACAGAGCAACTTGAGAAAATTCAAATGCCCATTAGGAGTAGTACTTTTAACCCTCCATTACATCCTGTTATTAGTACTTTTGAGGCTATAGTTACTAATGACATTTACGAAACTTTTGGAAGGACAAAAGGGTTGTATAAAGTTAACAATTTGAAAGAAGAAGAGTTAACACTACTAGAAAATTTAAGGAAAGAGACAAATCTGAGGTTCATGCAACCTGACAAAGGTGGTGGGGTGGTGATTTATTATCAGGAAGCTTATACCAACGTTTTAACTGATTTATTGATGGATGAAAAAACCTACACCACAGTGTCTCACAATGAGGTTCAAATAGCCTATAGAAGAATAGATAGTTTGCTGGAGGAATATTTTATAGAAAATAGAATTGGGAAAGAGACATACAATTTTTTGAAACAAACATACCCTTACATACCTCAAATCTTTGGAATACCAAAGATACACAAAAATATATTGAAACCTCCCTTTCGCCCCATAGTTTCAGCTAAAAAGTCTAAAACCCACCCTTTAGCAGTTTTTATTGACCATCAATTGAAAGAAATTGTTAAGACCCAAACACATCTGGTGCAAGATTCGTGGGATTTTCTGGGTAAAATTACAGACAATCTATGGTCAGACACAGTTAAATTTGTCACCATAGATGTTAAGGATCTTTTTACCTGCATACCCAGAACTACGGGTTTTGAATACTTTGAGAACTGTGTACATAAATATTGTAAGTCCCCTTTGGACAATAAGAAATTAATATTAGAATTGACTGAAATAGTTCTTGACAATAATTTCATTACATTCCAAGGGGAATATTATAAACAGATTACTGGAGTGGCTATGGGGGCGGCTTGCGCCCCCATATATGCTAATTTGGTTCTTCTTGAATGGGAAGAGGAATACATCTTTTCCAGCCAGTATATGAAAAATATAAAAATATATCTCAGATTTTTGGATGATATTTTTTTATTATGGGAGGATGATAATGCAGATGATTTGAGTGAATTCATGGCATATATAAATCAAACCACACCTTTTTTGTCTTTCACCCATGAAACACCACAACAGTATAAGTTATTTGGACATTACCCTAAGCAAAAAGGTCACAGGCTTCAAATCTAATATTTTTTGAAAAAATACATGGTGTAACAGCTATCTTCAATTCAACAGCCAACATCCCTTTCATCAAAAGAGAAGTATTATTAAGGGACAGGCAGTCAGAATAGCGAGGATGACCTCAGAACATCAAGATTTACATCATGAATTTTCTTTCTTTTTTAATGCAAAAATTTTTGGAAAGGGGATATCCGAGGCAACTTGTTGGTGAAATTTTGGAAGAAGTATACCAAGGATGGGGTACCAAATTTATACCATTGTTGGGTAAGAGGTTTACACCGAAAGAGAGTAAGTTAAATAATGTTAAGGATTATATGGGTGCTTGTATGGTAGAATACAACGGATTCTCAGACTGTTTCACTAATATTCTTGAAAATAATTGGTCTATTTTTAAGACCAATAAAGAGATTTATGAGACAGTTGGAAATAAACCCTTATTCATTTTCAGGACTGCTACAAATTTCAAAAGACTATTTGAAACTGGGAATACAAAATTTGACAAAAAGAAAGGTTGCACCAAATGTGGCAGGTGTAGACAATGCCCATACATTAATCAAACCGAGGAAATAAAACTTGAAAATGGTTTAAATAGTAAAATTTTCTTTTGCAAAGGTAACTGTCGTAGTAGGATGCTAGTATATCTAGCCATTTGTACTAAATGTCCCTCCTTCTACGTGGGTAAGACCGAGAGGACTTTTAGAGAGAGAATCTATGAACACGTGAATGATATTAAAAAGAGAAAAGAGACCAGCGCTCTTTACAAACATTCCACTGATTGTGTTGGCTTCATAGATTTTAAGTTTGGAATCTTGGAACTCATCAAAACAGACCCCAGGGGAGGTGACAGTAAAAATATTTTACTGCAGAAGGAAATTAAATGGCAACTGAGATTAAAATCGAATATCCCACCGGGACTCAATGAATATATCAATATTAAAGCAATTTTAACAGACAAAGCAGCTAGAGTTTAAACATTTTGTTTCCCATAGCTTGATATATTAAGGTTTTATGATTTTAACATTATAAAAAGACTTCTATAAAAATCTGAAAATATTATACCATATGGATATATCTATGTACCCAGGTGTAGACTACTTGTTTGCTGTTACTAAACACATCAAATATTGACAAGAGTTGTTACCGTGCTAGTTGTTTTGTATTTATGTATATATACAAACAAGTTTCACCAACTTCTATAAATTAATTCACAAAATATATAATAACACCATACATTTATATGGAATTTTTATGCATGAAAATGACATATGAGAATTTTTTAACATTTTTAACAACATAATTGTATAGTATGTTTTTTAACTAATTATATTTTTAGGTACAAACAGTTAGACATTTTGTACTAAAACAGCAGTTCGTATTTTTACTACATATTTTTGTTATGGATTATTTATTTATTTTTTCTATGTGCATAGTTCTTAATAGTTCACATTCACCTCAGGTTTATATATAAATTATTTTAATTACAGTAATTATTTTAAACCAAATATACTACTGATTTATAAATACAATAAAATTTTTATAGGCACACATGCACTTTAAGATGCACTTTAAATGGTATTTTAAAATGCTTTTGTAAACCAAGCAACCTTACTAGGCATACAGCCTACCCATTTAAAGTGTCTTTCTTTAAATTCACATGAACTTGTAAAATTGTTTAATTGTTCAGCTAATTCAGAGGTTTAATTAGCTATTCATTTATCAATTAAACTTTTTAACAAAAACTGTATAAAAATCAGAGGCACCTTTGATTCAGTATTCTGATGAAGTCTGCTTTGGGCAGACGAAAGCGCTCATTCAGTTGAAATTGTTTCTATTTTTGTGATTAAAGTAACTATTTTGTCTGTCTACACGGAACTTTCATTTTTTCTAAATAGCTGACCATGCCTAAGAAATGTTTTAGAGCATGAACATTGTCTGGTGCTGACATCTCAAAGAATGGCTGCTTGCTTGGTCGGGTCTGGTCTCAAGACAGTAATAGTAAACAAATGACTTGCATATTAACTTCTGGGAGTCTAAATTTGCACTTCAGAGGATTAAGCTTCAAGTTCACTTCATGTCCTCTGTCTAGAACTTTCTTTAGGTTTCTGTCATGCTCTGCGTCACCACTGCCTCCAACCAATAAATCGACTATTATGGCAAAAGGATAAGCCGAAAATATTTGCTCCATTTCATGCCGAAAGACTTCACTTGCAGAATTTATTCCAAATGGCATCCTTAGAGATTTGTATCTGCCAAACTGAGTACCAAAAGTGGTTAGTAATGAGGGTTTGCAATAAAGCATCACTTGCCAAAATGAACTCTTTGCATCCAAGACTGAAAAAAACAGTGGCATTTGGTATTACGACTGCAACCTCTTCAACTGTGCGCATTGGATGATATGGTCTTTTCAATTCTTTGTTCAAATCTCTTGGGTCAATGCATATTCTGACTTTGTCTGAGCCTTTTTTGTGAGCTGCTACCATAGACGATACCCATTCATTTGGTTCTGTAACTGCACAAATTACACCTTACTATGCCATTTTGCAAATATGAGCCTTAACTTTATCCTGTACAGACATCAGAACTTTTCTTGCTCACCTAATTACTGGATTGACCTCTGGGTCTAACTTCATGGTATACACTATTTAAAGTTTTCCAGACCTGTCCTCAACAACATCAGCATACTCTGAGAAAATGACTTCAGAAAACTTAGAACTAGGAGATGCACTTATGTGATGAACTTCTTTGGTAAAGAAAAGAAAAAAGCAGATTCATTCTGAAACTATCTTTGAGACCCAGTAAAGACTGTACTGGTGTTCTGACTGCATAGAATAACAAGTTGTTACAGTTCTTGGCCAAATAACATAAAAGCATCACTGAGCTTTTGTTTTGAATGTCTTCACCTCCATAAGCAACAAGTTTCACACTATTGGCCACACTGAGTTGCTCATTAGTTCTCACTCTAGCAAATGTGTCTGCTGATATAATATTACACTTTGAACCTGTGCTTACTTTAAGCTCTGTGGATTTACCATTGATCTGGATAGTACACAACACTTCGCTCTTTGCCAATAAATTCACTACATCAACTCTTTCACAAATTATTGATAGACCGTCCATATAGAAAGCTCCTGCTGCGTCTACTTGCTGAACCTGCTTTTTTGTGTGACCTTTCTTTACAACTGCATGAAATTTACCTGATTTGCAAACTTTTTGGAAATGGTTCCATTTGTTACATTGCTGACCAAATGCTAAGCATTTCTCTCTTTTAGACTCAAGATTTGCACCACAATTGCGATAGTTAACAATAAAGCTGGACTTGGGTTTTGCTGATTCATACTTGTACTCCACTGAGGAACATGTTCCTCTAACTGAACTGGTCTTAGAATTTACTGGAAAACTGCATAGGTTTCTTGATGAGCCAGCAGGGGTTGTGGCTGCCATATACATAGTACGTCTACTTCTGTTTACCACGTGCTGCATGTTGTCTACATTTGCTCTGAAGCCTGCTGAAACCATATTCTTGTCACTTGCAAGCATACATGTGTTTTTCTGTCACTTTATGGATTTGGCTAATCTCTATGTCTCTATGGTTTTACTCAATGTTAAATCACTATTACGAAACAAGATCTTTCTCAAAGCAGCACTATGAATACCACACATGAGCTTGCCCTTTATTAACTTGTCTTTAAGTCACCAAACCCACAAGTTTTAGCCTTGTTTCTCAGACCAGTTATATAAGCTGCAAAAGTTTCCCATGGTTTCTGATCTCTTGTGTTAAACAAATGCCTCTCCACTGTAATATCTGTCTGGGAGTTACACATTTCTCTGAACTTGCACTTCAAACACTCGGGGTCTTCCCTTGACTCATCCTGTACAACAATATGATGGTTTTCACCTTCTCCTTCATACACTGCTGGTGCCTACACAAATGAACATTCTCTTTCTATGTAATATGACCCAGCTAAGTTTAGCAAAATTAATGCCTTGGTGTGTGAATCTTTATCTGAATAAGCTGCTTGTATAAAAATATTGTACTCTTGCTTAAATATTCTCCAATTCTCTGCAATATTCTGATCAAATAAAAGAGGTAAGGGCTTTCAAAATCCACCTGCCATATTAACACATACCAGTGAAGGGTTTTGTATATAAGCACGGACACATACACATATGCCAGAAATTTATGCCACTACTACTTGTAACTTTGCTCAATAGGACAACGAGCCTCTGTATAACTGAACTTTATGAAATAAGTCTCTCTTGGGCTCGGTAATACTCCTGACATTACTGTGTTGCATGAAATCACCTCTTATCAGTATAAGAAACCCGTCAAATAACTGCACGATGCAAATGAACTGGGCAGGAGAAGTTCAGAGTCAATAACATTTCAAAGTAATGGCACTTTGCAAATAAACAGTACACTACATACTGAAACTTCTCCAAAATGGCGGTACTTTTCTAGGCAATTCTCTACAGTGGAAGGAACACTCTATAATGGCGGCACTTTGCAAACAGACACACCCAGCACAGGAAACTTTTTGAAATGGCTATACTTTGACTGCACTTCACAAAATAGTTGCACTTAGCACACAAATGACTCTTCGAAATACATGCACAGTAATAAGCACATAATGTAAGGACTTTTACACACTTTGACATACTTCGAATAACTTTAGTTATGACCTTGATAGGGTTGCAGGTATTTACTAGGCTAACGACCACAAGGGCCTTTTTAAGCCTAGCCATGCATCCCAAATCTCTGACAAGTTCTGATACCCTTGATAAGTGTAATCATGGGCCTGGGAGATGAACCATTTACAGGTTACCTGTTTACATGAGAGGCATAGGTGCCAAACCAGGAATGAATTTTCTGTTTCCAATCCAATTGTCCAAGTTGCACTTGAATTGGGTTAGGGAAGAACTATGCTTCACATGGATGGGGAGCCTGATCCATAGACGGGGTAGTCTCTGGGATACATACCTCTCTCTCCAGCAGGTAAGGTTTAAGTTTTTAGAATGGGTAATTCTGGTACTGTTTGTTTTGTGGATATGCAGCAGGTCCATCAGAGTGGTGTCTGACAATGCCCTATATGCCAGGCATAGATTCCCCTCAAAAGCCTACAGGGATAGGGCCTTGAGACGGTCTGCACAGGACATATTACTTGCACCCTGTATTCTTTTAGTGAGGAACCTCTGTGGATGTTCCAGTTGTAGGATATGCCTGGTTAGGTACATACCAAAGGGTGCATTGTACTCAACGATAGGTCTGATGAATGCTGAATACAGTGGAACAATGACTTCCATGGACTTAGATGCCTTACCTTTGTTTATAAGTTGTGCAACATAGAATGATTTCCTCAGTACTGTAGACACGTGATGATCCATGGCTAGATTACTATCTATGTGTGTTCCTAACTACTGAGCCAACTCTAAGGGGTGTGTGGTCAATATGACAGTTACCAGGGATGGATGACTTCCCAAAAGATACTACTATGCATTTCTTGGCATTTAGTTTTAGTCCATGGCTCTGACACCAGTTATTTGTCTGTGTCAGCCCCTCCTGTAGAACATTTGTTTTCAAGTGAGATTCAATGACAGCTCCTAATTTGCAATCATCTGCAAATTTAGTCAGCCCGAGACCACTGACATTGGCCTTGACTTCTGAGAAGTAAATGCCAAAAAGGAGCAGTCCAAGGACTGATTCCTGAGGAACTCCACTTGTGACTGGCCTCTTTGTAGAGGTGGACTCCCCAGTTCTAACTTCATGGGTCCTGTCTGTGAGCCAGTTGGCTATCCACTGGGTGACATACGGGTTTGTACCTCACCTTTTGAGTTTGTCAACAATGCCCGAGTGGGGTATTGTGTCAAATGCTTTGGCCAGGCTAAGGTAGGCAGTGTGAACGATTTTACCCTCATCCATTGCTTTGGTGACCTTCTCAAAGAAGTCCACCAGGTTGAGTAGGCATGATCTGCCCTTGATGAAACCAAACTGGGTTGGGTCCACTGTCTGGAGGTTTACTATATCTCTACTGATCATCTCTATGACAATTCTTTCCATAGCTTGACATATAAGACTAGTGAGACTTATGGGTCTGTAGTTGGCCCACCTTTTCTGCAGAGGGATGACTGCTGCCCTTCTCCATTCATGAGGCACAAAGCCTGTTTGCAGGCTATAGTTAAATAGTAATTCCAGAGGCCATGATAGGTCATGTTTCATGGTATTTAAAAAACATCCTGGAATATTGTCTGGGCCCATTGACACAGTATTTTTGGTCTTATAGACAGCATTAAGGAACTGTTCCCTAGTGATAGTAGGGGGAGTGATATTTGATGATATTTCCCGAGGGAGGGTTGACGGGGGGAGAGGGGTAAAGTTGGAGCTGAATTTATCAGCCAGGAGGTTTGCTATATCTTCTGGCTCAGTATAGGTGGCTCCATTTACAATTGCCTCTCCACACAATTGTATATTGCCTTTGAGGTTGCAGACATAGCTAAACAATGCTTTGTGGTTGTCCTTGGTCTGGGAAGCCAAACTTACTTCAAATTTGGCTTTGGTAGACTTTATTTGTCCTCTGAGTTGTTTTAATTTGATGAGAGTGCTTTTATCCTTCTGGGTGATATACCTTCTAATTTTTGCCATAATTTTCTTCCTCCTGTTATACATCTGATTGATTTTGTGATTCCACCAGGGTGGCTTGTTTTTTGAGTTAGTTCTGTACTTCTTCCTGGTGGGTACAGCTGCTTCTATGTAGTTATTAACATGCTTATACAGGGTTTCTGTGAAAAGTTCTGCATAAGCAGAAGTGTTCTCAGGGTTTATAGGGTCCTGAAATTTTGCCAGGTTTTCTCTTAATAGCAGGAGCTTAGCCTTAATAGTTCCTGAATATTCCCGGTTGAGCTGGGGGTCCAGGTTTTATTTTTACTTCAAAAGAGACCATTTTGTGGTCTGACCTTACCAGGGAAGGCATTACAGTAGAGGGTGTGCAGCACTCCCCCATATTAGTGAGGACCGGATCAGTATGGCTGCACCCCTGGTTGGTGTACTGACCATCTGATCCAGGGAGTTTGTGTTTACAGAATCCAAGAATCTCTATGCATGTACATTTGATGACGTATAGGATTCCCAGTTAATAGTGAGGTAATTAAAGTCACCCATGAATATGGTATTGATACAATATGAAGCTGTAGTTATGTCAAAACACAGCACTTTGTCAAAAAACATGCAGTCATCTTGCATAATTTACATGTAATGTGCCCCTTTTTGCACTTATTGTATTCATTATGCTTGTTCAATCTCTTTTCATGCCCATTGTACTTTTGTGTTTGTTTTACTCTAAACATGCCCGTTTTGCTTTAAACATGCTCGTTTTACTTTTCTGCTAATCGTTTCATCAAACACCTTTACTTTAAACATTTCCATTAGTTAATAAGCCTTTTATGCCTCCTGTTTGTTTAATAATGTGTTTTGTACCCTTGTAATGCCTTGTTTTGTCCTTTTTATGAAATGGGTAGTTTGTGCATATTCTCATTACCTTTGCTTCTTTTCTGGCTCTTTTTCATGAGTGTTTCTTTTAGTTTACCTTCACGGTCATCTCTGTACCTCATGGCTCCAAATCTTATCTCTTTAATCCCGGTTCTGACATCATGTCACTCTCCTACTTTGGAAACAATAGAAGAGTCTTTGTGGGTTCTGTTCAAGAAGCTTTATTTTATACAAACACATCACAATAGAAGTTTACTGACTTTAACTTAAGTAACTTACATAAAAACTAACTGCTGTAATCATACATGCTCTCTGGCTGCACTCTCAAAATGGCACTTAGGAATGGCACCTGCTTAACATTTATACCTGCACGCTCAGTCTTTGACGTGCTTCTTAAAGATACAGCACATAGCACTTGCACTCTGATCTACATCTTCCAGGTTTAATAAGCATGATCTACCCTTAATGAAGCCAAACTGGGTTGGATCCAGCATTTGGAGGTTGCCTATGTCCTTGTTAAGGTTCATGATAACTCTTTCCATGGCCTTGCTCATGAGGCTGGGTAGACTTATGGTTCTGTAGTTCCCAGAGTCAGGTGATAGGCCCCCTTTGTGCAGGGGGATTATTGTTGCAGTTCTCCGTTCTGCAGAAACAGTCAGTTTTCAAGCTATGATTAAAGAGAACACCAAGTGGGTCTCTGCTAGGTCTTGTTTTAGATTGATTAGAAAACAACCTGGGATAGTATCTGGTCCCACTCAGGCTGTGTTTTGGCCTTGGTAAGCACAGATATGATCTGTTCTCTAGGCAGAAGGTTGGTGTCAGGTATGCTTAGGGACATGGTAGGTAGGGATAGAGAGTGAATTTTGTGCTGAATCTGTCAGCTAGCAAGCTGGCAAAACATTCCGGTGTAGTATGAGTGATCCCATCTACAACCAGTTCAGCACATAGTTGGGCATTCCCTTTTGGACTTTGGATGTAGATAAAGAATGCATTATGATTATCCTTTGCTAGGATACGATTTTAGTTTTGTAATTTGTTTTCGAAGACTTTACAAGATTTTTGATTTTCTTGTTTAGGCTTAGGAGGGAATTCTTCCTCTACAGAGAAAGGCTTATTATCATCAGACCTTGGATACTGCCAAAGTTTTACATATGAAACCTATGTGTGACTGCCTCAGAAATTAACACTCTGAAATAATTTCTGAACATACGATCAGAAACCTCTATGTATATTCCCATCTTCATCTTCATACAAGTTTGTACCGACTGTACCTATGGACTCTGAGGTTTGAAAATCAAGAAAAAAATGATGGCATGTTATCACATACACAGTTTACAAGCGTCTCTGACTCTTCAACATGACTTGTTTGAGTAACTAAAAAAATACCTGAAATGGCAGGAGATAATGAAGGAACAGGGTCCCAAGCCTGATAGGGGTGATGAGTCGCAGCACTGTCTCTTCTTGAAACAAATACCTGGATTTCTCGCTCGACAATACCTCTGATGATGCTCAGTTTCCTTCCAAACCTAAGATATTAATGTATCAAAAATATTTATGTTATACATTTCAAACAAATCATTTCATCATTCTGACATATGGAATATGATCCATATGACACAATACAGGCATTTAAAGTCTCAATCTAATTTTAGTTTAGAAGTTGGGAACAGATATATTTTATAAGTAATGTCCTGCAGAATTTGAGAAGTACCTGACATTTCTGCAAAAGGACAGTACTTGTACCATACCTTATCCCCCTCCCCCCTCTGTTCTATTTCTCAACCCCCCCCCCTATGTACCCCCCCTCTTTCCACTACTTACTCATCTCATCTATTCTCTCTATTACCATATACTCCCTCTGGTTTCTTTACTCTCCCATATGATCTCTCCTACTTAAACCTCAGCCTAGACTCAGTGTTTTTTTCCCTTCTTTTTGAAGCTCACTCTAACAACATTACAATTTCCTATTTATTTCCTTCCCATACTTTCTAACTATAACTTTCAGCGCCCCCCCAACTGTACTCCTAAAAAACCTAACATGAAAAGATTTCACACATCTTCTTCAAACAACTTGCTTCAATGTCAGATAACTACCTTTACTTATACAGTAAGTTAATACCCAGATACCCAATATTTCCTAGCCTGATGACTTCCACTATACATTGTATAGCTGCTTACTTTGTTTTCTGTATCACACTTTAATTGTACTCTAATATTTATCTCTACATTGCAATGTATTAATCTGCAGCTAATCTTCATTTATTACTGTATCTCAATCTTATTTTTATTCTGAAATATTTTTATAAACTACTTCTACATTGTATTGTTCTTAACCTGGAGCTTTTCTCCTTGGGTCTCTGCTGAAAATGGGCACTCAGTCAGACCAACCTGGTCAACAAATGTCAAATAAGTACATAAATAAATAAATTACCTGGTTAGGTTACAATGGATCAGCATTAATAATATGTAGCTAAAGACAAGAACTTTTGTTGAAGATTTAATACTGAAAATCCATAAGGAATGAAATAAAACATCCTTCTCTCTTTTCTCCTATTTTTTAGTTAGATTTTAAACTTGTATACAAGATATACAAAATAAGGCAAATAATCAAATCACAATTTTCAGAAATACTACATAAAATTTCAGTTGTCAATAAGCAATTCTACAAACACCAATATTCATTTCTAACTTATTCCAACATCCAAAAGTAACGCTATTTTTTATTGATCTTAGTTTTTTTTATCTTTCTCTTTTTTTACATAATTTGTGGCTAATTCTAAAAAAAAAAAATCATTAAACAAAGGGTCACACTCAAATTTCTATTTCCATGTGATTACTTTCCTGGTAACTGCTAACAAACTCTAAAACATTACATACTGGTTATTATTAATTTATTTTGGAAAAGGTACAATCATTACATACTTGTTCTTGTTACCTGCCCACATCCCCTTAAAAAGTCGTCAGCTTATCTCCCCAAGAAATCTCCAGTGCATCACACTCAGAAAACATGTGTCTCCACACAGCCTTAACTACTTTTTTTACATCTCCAGCATACTGAGGTGTTTGTTTTGTTGACTTCAGATATTTTATTTACAATAACAAATTACACACGAGTACTTCCACATAAATGACTTCTAGTATGTACTAGAAGAAATGAATCCAACTGATTTCAGTAATACAGTTTTGTTCTCAAGTTTTTTATATTTACTTATGCCACAAAAACCAAGGAAATTCCATTTTTTAATTCATGTTGTTATTCAAAATATACTTATACAATTTAGATAAACTTTTTTTATGATGTTTCACCTTTAATAATTGATATTTCATAGTCATCATAGAGATTGGGTATAGTTTTCCTTTTATCATCTTTCTCTTATATAATTAATTAGTAGAGAACATCAGGCATCTAAATTATTTATACTTAAGATTAAAGTACATTGATCTAAACAATCATACCATTTTAATACACTATTTTTCAACACCTCCACCTCAATGAAGTTTTGACTTTCTGAATCCCACTGTAAATTCATAGTAAGTACAAGGGGCTATATTATATAGTCTAAGTTTCAAAACTTCGAACCTCACATGAGCGAACTCATATGAGCCAAGTTCAAAACATCGACTATATAATTAAAAAAAAACAAAAAGAAAAACAAAAAAAAAACTTACCTTACCGCTCTGAGCAGGAGGGCAAGCCCCCCCCTGCGCCCCCCACACCCCCCTACTTAAATATACCAACTCTGAGAACGCACTTCAGTGCAGAAAGGGAAAATTTCCCATTCTGCACGTGAAAAGCCGTTGACTTTCACCTTCGACCTTTCCGACGTTCGATCATATGATGTCAACCATCTATGATTCGAACATCTGAACGGTCGCTCATCTAATATAGACCCTAAGTACTAGGCTAGTAGCCATTATGGACCATTTTAATCCTCTCTAATTTCCCTTTCATAGGTGAGAATTACACTCTGTACCTTGTATCTGTGAGGTAAACACCTTACCCATAACACCAAACCACAACCTTTGATGTCCTAGGAAAGGCTAAAAACTTCATTTTTTAAGTAAAAAGAGTTCTGCAGATATACTTTCTAAATATCTTTAATAATGTGTTTATATTAAAATAATTTAATTATTTTGTATTGTTTCAACCTAGCAATTGTTCAAAACCTAAACAAAGTTACTGTTTATAATTTCAAGCTTCTTGCACAATTTTCTTTGGGCTTACTTTGAAATAATATGATCATGTATGTATTCCACTATTATATGAGGGAGTCTAACCACTGTATTATTATACCAGGTACTGCTGCTAGTGCATAAGACTCTTGGTCTAGAAATCCTATGCTCCCATTTCCCTGTATCTGATGTGGTTATTATAGGACGTTTTAGGTTTCGCTGGGTACCAAAGGAAAAAGATCAATATTTTCCAAATTTTTTATCAATATTTTCACTATCAATAAAACCATTGATCATAATAAATAAAAAACTTACGGCAATAGTGTCACCTTTATGAGCATTAAACTCTTTTCAAATGAAATAAATCCCATTCCATTTTAAGTTAACTGTGAGGCTTCTTCAATGAGATTTAAAAAAAAAATATTATTGAATGAGTGAATGAATGAATGGATTCATATTATAGTGATTTTTTTTATCCAGAATTTATTTCTTGTTTGTGCCAAATAAACTTTTTTAGTGTCTCACTGCCATTTTTCTGCTGTGTTAAACACTCTCTAGTATTTCCTGCCAAAACTAGGGTAGCAGTAGCACAGTCCACATACAGGTTTGCTGCATCTGGGTCAGTTTTTAGTGGCGGTTTGTTCTGAGCACATTTTCCAGGCCATCTTTGATGGGAAAGGGTCCTTCTGCACTCTAGTGAGAGAAGTGTGCTGACTGAAACTGTCTGGTGAAGGGTGGTTGGTCTAGGGCTTGGAGTAAGCATCCTCACTGGTCCTTTTGAACCTTTTTAAACTTTTTTTTCAGGTTTATAGCTTCTGGTATTTAAGCCCTGTGTTTGAACTGTTTGCACATTACACAGCATCACACACTGCATACAACTGTGCGCCACAGCCGGACAGATAAATTCAATGATTTTTCCTTTAGATAAAGGTGGAGCACATTAGTGTAGCCCTCATCCTAAGTACTTTTCTGGTCAAAGAAGTGCTGCTAGTGAGCTGTAACCTATTAAACCACCAGCAAAAAACCCCGTCAGAAATATCCATCCACTGAGCTCCTCCTCGAGCAGTCCTGAAAAGCCCTCCCTTTGTGATAACAGTTCTTCAAACTAGCATTATGGACAGTTGGACTACCCTTGTTTCTCCTGTCAACATTGTTGACTTGGGTCTGTTGAGGCAGTATAGCATCAGCGGGATGCCACAGGGATCAGTGTTGGGCCCCCTACTGTTTGGTATATACTTCTCAGAACTTCACGCCAAAACTAAGGGGTTGTGGCTGACCAAGTTTGAGGATGACTGCAAACTGGGTGCAATTACTGAATCTCCAAATGATGCCAGTATACTCCAGGAGGGTCTTCCTCAGAACAATGACTGGTGTCATACTCACAGTCTCAAACGGAATAAAAAGAAATGCATCATCATTCCCTTTGGCACAAACAATGTCCCTTTACATCATCAAATCAACAATACCCTATGTACCCACAAAGTGGTAAGGGATCTGGGATCACAAGCAGACTGCAACCTTAACTTCGACCTCCAAGTGTCAACTATAGTAAGAGAGGCTTTCTACATAGCACACTTGATTAGTAAAGGCATCGCCTTGAGAGCAAGGGAGGTTATAACCCCTTTATACTTGGTACTAATCTGGCCCATAATTGAGCATAACACCCCATTCTGCATGTACCATACAAAGCACCTGCAGCAAGTGGAGGAACCTCAGAGGTTTCTAACAAAGAAGATCAAGAGAAACCAACACATGCCATACACAGACCAAATGAAGTCCCTGTCACTATACTCTGTATTGTACAGACTTCTAAGGGGAGACTTATGCCTGGCTTAAAGAGCAATCTCAGATCCAAACCGAATGAACTTGCTGCATATCCGTAAATCAAACGCGACTACAGCTACCCATTCCAATGATCTAAATATGGCCTGCGACTTAAACAGGACATGCTGAAGGGTCAGATTTGTCTCCCAGAAATTGCCGCATCTTTGGAATTCATGTGAAGCAGAGAACCTCTATGACACTGTTCAAGAGGAATCCGGACAAGTGGATGGGACACCATAAATTCTTATCTGTGATAGCACCCACAATCCTCGTGGACATGGGCAGCCATTACTAAATGCAATCCTGGGTATTGACTAGCATATCTTTGGTATTACATTGGGATGAATCGGCTAGGCTTGAAATGAATGATAAAAAAAATAGGAAATCACAGTCATAACTGTAACACAATTTATTAAACACTGAGTGCTTTTGTATTAAAACTTTAGTAAACAGACTTCATCAGAGTAATTCTGGTGAAACCAAACATAGCACAATATATACAGGTTGCCCACCAATGAAAGGCTGACAAACTGAATAAATTAATACATTCATGAATATTCGTGAATATTAAAATTACACCCCATGTTGGATAAAAAAAAAATAAGAAAATGATACTATGAAATGATAATGTGTAGTCATCTGGTGGTTTAGCATTATTTCATAGTATTTTACAGTTTTTTTTTTTTGGTTTTTTTTTTGAGTTTTTTTTCTTTTTGTAATTCCTCCTGTATTTTTTCAGATGTCACTGTCACATTCTTTGATTTTATTGTGATACCTTCTAGCCACCTATCTATTATTATGAACTTTAAAAGAGTCCATAATATAAGCTCATTAACTGCCTCATTGTTCTTGAAATGCATATATTACATTTATTCAATAAAATACATTTTAAATCCTCTAATTTAGTAATATATAAGATGGTACTTCAAATGTAAGGTGGTACTTTCTTGAATCAATGAAATAGTCATACATTTCATACTGAGATAAGAGAGAAGACAGATGGTAGAGTTAACATTTTTTAACGCCGTTTATTAAGTGTAGGAAATATATACTTTATCGAAGAGTGACTGGGTTCTAAAAACAGATGAGTAATGTGAGAAAAAGCAAGTTACTTTCAACTATAATAGCTACATATCTAAGATTTTCGGTCAATTTATTAAGGATTTTTACTGAGGTAGCTACAAGACTGTCTTTCCAGTAACTGTAAAATCTCCACATTTTCCCTGGCAATTTTCACATCCACACACAGTTGTTCTTTGTCTTTTCAGCTTTTCTCGGTTAGGGGTCACCACAGCAGAACTCCGGTCCACTAATGATTGGAAGTAGATTTTTTTATGGTGCCGAGTTGCCAGCCCGATGCCCAACCTTCAGCGAAGACATGCCCATTCACGCATGTCTTTCGGAGGCCACTCGACCATGGGGAGGACATGCAGACTCCGCACAGAAGGCACTCCAGCCACGAATCGAACAGGAGAACCTCTTGCTGTGAGACAACAACGCTACCGCTGTACCACCGTGGCTATCCACACACAGTATATGGTAAAAACAGCTTTGGTGTAAAACCTCTTACTAAATTCAGTGCAAACTATAGAATACATCCCTTTAGATTCATTGTCATTAATCTTATGGATGATCTGAGATTTTCTCCACAGAATATCTTGCCTCTTATCTATTTCAAAAAGGATACCATTCTAATGCCATAATCACCATTATTAAATAGCTGGATATTTTTCTCAACCAAATGAGTCCCTTGCAAACATATGCCACCTTTACTTAATTCTAGACATTTAATTAAATATCTTCTTTTGTTGCCACAATTTAATCCATTAAAACTTCCGGTTTATAGTCACTTACAAAGTGCTTCTAGTGAATTTGTTTGACTGTCTTGATAGCATTTGTTTTGGGCTAATTGTAGTGGGGTTTTACATTAAGAGGACTTGGCAATGCATTGTAGTCTAAAACTCATTGCCAAGAAATGGATAACGGTATTCTTTGGGAAGTTGACTACTCCTGGAAACTACTATATTAATAACACATCCCTAGCAGTAGACCCAGTAGTCAGGGATTTGGGAATGCATGTAGATAGCAAACTGGCCTTCAACCATCAAGTGTCTGTGACGGTAAGAAAATCACTCTGTGTTGTGCATCTTATAAGCAAAGGGTATGGTATCCAGGTCCAAGGAAGTCACTGTTACACTGTATTTGTCCGTCATCAGACCAATCACGGAGTACAATGTCTCCTTCAGTATGTACCTGAACAGGCACATGCAACAACTGGAATGTTCACAGAGGTCCCTCAACAACAACAAAAAAAAATGTTTTATATATATATATATATATATATATATATATATATATATATATATACACATAAATATATATATATATATATATATATATATATATATATATATACACACACACACACACACACACACACACACACACACACACACACACACATAGGGCATAACCAACATGCCCTATGAGGGTTGCCTAAAAGCCCTATCCTTCTACCCTGTCTTCTTCAAACTGTTGAGGGGCGATCAAAGCCTGACATACAAGGCATCCCTGGATGTTGCTGCGACAGACCTTCCGCAAATCTGCAGAACAAATACCATTAGAATTACCAGATCTAGGGACTTCATCCATGCTTGAGACATAAACAGGACATGTTGAAGGGACAGGTATGTGTCTTACAGATTACCCCTTCTCTGAACAGACTTCCCTAAATCTTTTTTTTTTTTTGCCAAAATGAGATGAGGAGAAAGAAAATCTCTTGAACAATTTGTAAAAAGAGGGCTAAAAAATCTTAGAGATTCTCTGGATTGGCTTGTGCATTTCACCACACTTTTTGTCACCTCTGCAGCAAAGGGGCCAACACTAAAACTCTATCCAAGGGAGACTTTTAAAATCTCATTTTTAACATAACCAGGGAGGTTCTCAGAATGAAGCCATACAAGCCTCTGTAATAGTACTAGTGGCCATAGTCCCAGAAGAAGCATAAACAGAGTCATACACACACTACAAACAATGAGTAGTGATCTGTGCAAAACAAGAAAAGTAAGTTATTTAAAGCATATTCTTCCTGACAAGAAGAAACTGCAGATAAAACAACCCTGATTACTTTCACAATTTGTCAAAACAAACATAACATACGAGCCTGACAATTCAAAATTCTGAAAAAAAATCACATTTGTAGAGGTATACGCATTTTTTTTCCAATACCTACATGATTTTCCCATCCTTATCAGAAACAGTAGGATTATAATTAACTAAGTGCTTAGCAGTTGTAGATCAACTAAAGCTATAGCTGCTGGGTCAGGTTTGGGAATAGTGTATAAAATGTAAAAGACTGAGGAATTTTATACATACTATCTGCCTTTTTTAGGGCAGCTGGCTGACTATTAGAAAAACTGCAGGTAGTAACACACATCCTATAAAGCAGACAGAAGAGGAGAAATGGGTATTGATCCTCGAAAATCATTCTGTAACAACTCAGTATTTTCTGAGACCTTGAAACCTTAGTTTTCTCCCACTAAAAACACTGGCACATTCTAGCAGCAGTCTTAGAGAAAGAGAAACCTCCACAGGTAGAATCAGACACTGAGCTCCTCTCAGAGTCTGACTCAGAAATCTGAGGAAAAAACACTGTATCGATCCCTGAATCTTCCTGTTCAGATTTAGAATCTTGAATCTCTTCAGGAAAAGAGAAATTCTTTCTTCTTTTACCAGACAGTACCTTACAAGAAGGAGCAATAGCCGAATTTAACCCTGAGCCAGACCCAGTAAACTACTTCTATCCAAAGAAAGTTGAGTAAGAGGAGTAAATACATGGTTGGTTTACTGTTTTTTGACAGGAAAAATGGGTCCAATCATGTTACTAACGACAGCACCTGCTGCCCCTGGGATGGCTTCAGTATTGAGACAACAGGAAAACCTTCCTGTTTCCTATTTCAGGAATGGCAAAAGTGATTCTCCCTTGCCCACTCTGCAGTTCCCATCAGCTGTAGATGAAGTGGATAACCCCCGGTCCATGTGTCTGTAGGTGCCACACCAAAGGGATCCATGATGAAAGATGAGTGGTCTGACATACAACAAATGGCCACAGCAGAGACAAACCGCTAGCCTGCTATGGTGGCAAAGGCTGTTTCCTTAACTTTTCTTTTGCTAGCTGGATGAAGGACTGACCATGAGACCAGTACTTTGTTCCATGGTCAAGCTGAAAACGATGTCTCTTTCCCGGAGAAGACAATGAGCAACTGCCAGTAAACACTAAAGTTACTGTTTTGACAGAAAAAATACAGTAAAAAGCACTTTAAAACACTATGCCAGCCCCACAAAAGAAATGAAAAACAATTTCTCCACAGAAAACATGTTTTTTGGTTACTTTACACTACTTTTAAATGGACAGAAACGAGTGCTCCAATTAAAAGTATGTTAATCTCGATGCAGTTCGTTAACACATCATACTCTTAGCTGTGAAATAACCTTTCTGAAGAGGAAGGTGATAAAACAAAAAAAAAAGAAAATGGAAGTCTCCCCAAAGAAAACTTATCTGTCCAGCATAGGAAAGTACAAGCCAACCAGTGATCCTTGAAAGCCTCAGAGAACCACACACTTCAATGGCAGTAAAGCTTTAAAGAGCTTCACACCCAAACTTGTCTTTTAGTCAGCTCAGCAGGAGCTGCTTGACAGTTTGAGTGCGTGGAATGTGCCCTGAAGCTCTGAAAGCTGGCTGGCTCTTACATCCTTGCCATATAGCTAAGGCTATTGCACCAGTGATCAAAGTGATGAACATCCTTAAATTAACATTTTGAGCTGGAAATTAGCTTTTTGTTGTTGCTTGCTTATTTCTTTATTTATCAGACTAATGTCTGAAATGCTATTGTACATGCTATTGTTTAATACATTTTAGTTTAGTTTTCCTTTCATACAAAAGAGTATGACTTTTCTACTATTTTATCTAAAGCTAAACTTAAATATAAACTCCATTCTAAACACCAACATATTCTACATGGATACCTCCATTCCTCGCCTGACTATCAATCTAGACAACCTAACCTAATCAAGCGCCTAGCTAACCTTATATGAATTGGTTGGAACAACTTCTGTAATCCTATATTAAACAACTAAGTACCTTGGAAACTTCTCTATTTACAATCATATTTATGTATGCAATCATCTTATCCTATGGTCAACAGATTTACCATAAAAAATGATTATGTTATGCTTGAAGTTACTTCCTTGTGATAATACTTAAAAAGCTGATATTTATTCTAAATGGAAACAATTGTAATCACTGTACTAATACTTTCTCTAGTAATACATCATCATACAGCTAAATCAGTAATCAAAATGAATTTTTTGAAAATTCAGAATGCAATACAGCTGCAGTGTTGCATCTTTAAGTATATATTTTATCCTCCTGTTACTCTACATTTAAAATCTATTTGCCAATTACAATTCAATTACCTTAAACTATATAATAAGTGCTTGCCTGTTAAAAATACATAACAGTCATGAAAACCCATGACTAATCTGTCATCCTTCCTTGTAACCTTTTGCTCCCATTTTGCCTCAGTCAGAACCCAATCCCAGTGCTATACTTGAATCTGTTTCAGTATATTATATATTTTTTTTTTATATTTAAAGGTGGATTATATCTTATGTAGGAGGGCCAGTTTGAAGGAGAGTGGGAACTGTAAAGTGGTAACCCGAGAAAGTGTAATTAGGCAGCATAGGTTGGTGGTTTGTAGGATGACACTGGTGATCAAGAAGAGGAGGAGGAGTGTGAGGGCAGCACCAAGGATCAAATGGTGGAAATTGAAAAAGGGTAATTGTGAGGTGGAGTTCAGGGATGAGTTAAGACAGGCACTGGGTGGCAGTGAAGAGTTACCAAATAACTGGGTAACTATAGCAGACCTAATAAGGGAGACGGCTAGAAAGGTGCTTGGTATCACATCGGGACAGAGGAAGGACGACAAGGAGACATGGTGGTGGAATGAGGAAGTACAGAAGAGTATATAGGCAAAGAGGTTGGCAAAGAAGAAGTGGGATTGTCAGAAAGATGAAGAAAGTAGACAAGAGTATAAGGAGATGAGGTGCATGGCAAAGAGAGAAGTGGCGAAGGCTAAGGATAAGGCAAATGAAGAGTTGTATGAAAGGTTGGACACTAAGGAGGGAGAGAAAAGGACCTGTACTCATTGGCTAGACAGAGGGACCGAGCTAGGAAAGATGTGCAGCAGGTAAAGCTGATAAAGGATAATGAGGGAAACATACTCACAAGCGAGGAGTGTGTGTTGAGGAGATGGAAAGAGTACTTTGAGGGGTTGATGAATGAAGAGAATGAGAGGGAGAGAAGGTTGGATGATGTAGGGATAGTGAATCATGAAGTACAATGGATTAGCAAGGATGAAGTAAGGATAGCTATGAAGAATGGAAAGGCTGTTGGCCCCAGATGACATACCTGTGGAAGCATGGAGGTGTTTAGGTGAAATGGCAGTGGAGTTTTTAACCAGATTGTTTAATGAAATCTTAGAAAGTGAGAGGATGCCTGAGGAATGGAGAAAAAGTGTAATAAGGGTGATGTGCAGAGCTGTAGTAACTACAGAGGGATTAAATTGATCAGTCACAGCATGAAGTTATAGGAAAGAGTAGTGGAAACTAGGGTAAGAAGGGACGTGATGATTAGTGAACAGAAGTATGGTTTCATGCTGGGAAAGAGCACTACAGATGCGATGTTTGCTCTGAAAGTGTTGATGGAGAAGTACAGAGAATGTCAGAAGGAGTTCCATTGTGTTTTTGTAGACTTAGAGAAAGCATATGACAGGTTGCCTAGAGAGGAGTTGTGGTATTGTATGAGGAAGTCAGGAGTGTCAGAGAAGTATGTAAGAGTGGTACAGGATATGTACGAGGGTAGTGTGACAGCGGTGAGGTCTGCGGTGGGAGTGACAGATGCGTTTAAGGTGGAGGTGGGGTTACATCAAGGATCAGCTCTGAGCCCTTTCTTATTTGCAATGGTGATGCACAGGTTGACAGACGAGATCAGACAGGAGTCCCCATGGACTATGATGTTTGCAGATGACATTGTGATCTGTAGCGAGAGTAGGGAACAGGTGGAGGAGACCCTGGAGAGATGGAGACATGCTCTAGAGAGAAGAGGAATGAAGGTCAGCAGGACTAAGACAGAATATGTGTGTGTGAATGAGAGGGAGGAGAAAAGAATGGTGAGGAAGCAAGGAGTAGAGGTGGCGAAGGTGGATGAATTTTAATACTTGGGGTCAATAGTTCAGAGTAACGGTGAGTGTGGAAGAGAGGTGAAGAAGAGAGTACAGGCAGGATGGAGTGGGTGGAGAAGAGAGTAAGGAGTGATCTGTGACAGACGAGTACCAGTAAGAGTGAAAGGGAAGGTCTACAAGAGGGTAGTGAGACCAGCTAAGTTATATAGTTTGGAGACAGTGGCATTGACAAAAAGGCAGGAGTTTGAGCTGGATGTGGCAGAGTTAAAGATGTTAAGATTTGCACTGGGTGTGACGAGGGTGGACAGGATTAGGAATAAGTATATTAGAGGTTCAGCCCAAGTTGGAAGGTTTGGAGACAAAGCCAGAGAGGCAAGGTTATGCTGGTTTGGACATGTGCTGAGGAGGGATGCTGAGTACATTGGGAAAAAGATGCTAAGGATGAAGCTGCCAGGTAACAGGAAAAGGGGAAGGCCTAAGATAAGGTTTATGGATGTGGTGAGAGAGGACATGCAGGTGGTTGGTGTGACAGAGCAAGATGCAGAGGACAGGATGAAATGGAAACAGGTGATCCGCTGTGACGACCCCTAATGGGAACAGCCGAAAGAAGATGATTTAAAGTCAGTGAAATGAGATAATAAAGACAGAGACAAAAACATTTAATGACCTAAAAGAAGAGATATGCGTGGTTAACACACAGTTTCATAAACTAGTATATCATAAATATTGCACATAAATACATAAATTATTGTCTATTATACTGTGGAGGAACATTTATATAATGAACAAAAGCATCTAGTCCTGAGATTTATAATAATAAATCAGTTCTATAATTCCTTCTGCAAGGTCAGTTTTGAATTACTGCAGTAAATATATTTCTTTAAACAAAAATAAAACTATTTAACATTTCATTTAATATCCATTTTATGCAGCATCATAAAATTAGCATTCAAAAGCTCCTATTCAAAATGCTTTTATCGACTTTGTATGGTATCAATCATAATATGCATGGTCAGCATGGCTGAAATAACAAATCGTGTTTCCAACTTTAGCACACGTTATGATATCCTCAGCTATATTTCCTACCTTTATTTTTGTGCAACCATTGCAAAATCTTTCTTCTCCAGTATTTATGTCTACATATATCCTGGTAGGTGAAACCTTCTCTTCCACAATTCTTCCTTTTACTTTCTGTCTTCTTAACATTTAAGTCTATATATAAACTTATTAAAATGCTTATTAAAAAATGATAAAAGATATGATCACTTCTTTGCTTCGTTTACATTTGCACATCATCTATGATGTTGTTAGAATGCCAACACGCCTTCCTTTTCCTTGTTTTTAAAGGTTCTAGCTAGAAAATAGAAGTATGAGACATTGATGAATAATTTTTTCCTCATTACTTGTGAGCACACTTTAATGTTTGTGAAGCACACTGAAGTGTAAAAAAAAAAAAAGTTTAATGTTATAACTCATTATGAAGTAGGGAAGAAGCACATTAACACATAACGTTTCTAAAGTTATTCTTACTGCCACTGTCACTGTCATTATCAGTTCCACTAGTATTATGAAATTAACTGTTAAAATTATTACAATATATAGTTAATCTAAAGTGTGGTCAACAATTAGCAAGGGGGTGGGTTTGGCATAATGATTAAGGTCTTCACATCACAGATACAAAATACAAGGTCTTACTGTCTAGGCTCAAACTGACCCTTTAAGGCACATAACCTAATGTTCATCTATGAACCTATGAAATCTTCTGCTATTAAGCACCATAGTGCCATTAGATATTTTCAGCTTTTAAGTGCTGCAGACAGACCACATACACCAAGGGTGCCAAAACTCCCATTTTCCCACCATGTTAGCCTATTCAAATAATTTCATAATATGAGATACGAAAAACAGGAGTTACAGAGGACTGGTGTGACAAAGGCAGAATTTATAAATAAAACTCACTCAAGTCTGCTAGTATTTGATAATCCAGTATCCTTTTCATTGTGCATTACCATGTCCATTAGATAACGGAGTGAAAACCAAATAAGAGTAGTAGCTATTACTCATATCATCTAATTAATTTTAATTCATATTAATTATTAAATGGCTCTATAAAGGAAAATCATTTATTTTACTATTTCCCTTTACATATGATTTTATCTCAATGTAGCAGATCTGCTTACTGCATTTCAATGACTCATTCAATTGTTTGTGTACTTACATTTATAAGATGTTCCTTGTCATTCACTTAAGTTACAAAAAAAAGGTTGAGATTCAGAAAGATAATATGCTGTAAAAGAAAATAGTAATTAAATCATTCATAAGTTCCCAGGTGATTACTAGGCTAATGACCAAAGGGGTCTTTTCAAGCCTAGCCATGCTTCCCAAATGTATATGACAAGTTTTGATAGCCTAGAGTTATTTTAAATGGTATATTTAGGCTTGGGCATGGATGGTAAGCATTTGCAGGCTGCCACTGTCTACTAGAGACATAGGTACCAGACCAGGTGTAAATTTCTGCCTCCCCATCCACTGGTCCAAGTTGCACTTGACTTGGATTAGGGAAGATATCTGCTTATTTTTTTATAATTTACCATTATTGATTAGTGGTTGGTGTGTCAAGGGTAAATACTAGATAATTAGTCTGTAAACTATTGTATGCCTAGGCAATAACCAGGCAGTGACTAAAGGAAAGAACTGCACCATGTACCTTGTGCTTGTGAGGAAAACAATGTAACAATTCATCTTTACACTTATTAGGTTTTATGCTTGTTTTCCAGAATTTTTTTCTGCTCATCTCTGAAGTGAAGTAATATCCCTGTCTATGTCCTTAGTTCTTACAGTGACTCAAAAACCTTTGATCCTTTAGGCAAGTATAGTTTAATTCTTGCTGGGAATAACAAATCAGCCTTGGTGGCCTTCTCTTTAATTAAAAGTAAAAAGCCTTCCTTTTACTTACTAGTTTTGAAGAGCAATCACTGTCAAATCTAATTGTGTTATCTCTAATTCAGAGAGGAGAAGGAGGAATGGTCCATGCTGATTTTAATAATAAATCTTTCTTCAAACTAGAACTTCACAACTATGAAGCATGGAGGTACATTTTTCTTCATGAAAGGAGATAACGGAGACCTGTGTGTCTTTTTTCAATACAAAAGACAACACTTCAGGTAAATTTACATTATGTAAAGAAATTAATCATGTTGCCAGCTTCATAATTTCCTAGTATCCCAGAGATTTTGACGGTGTTTCTTCTAATTATGTTCTCCCTATCGTCATTTTTTTAGCACTTGTTCTGCTTTAATAGTTCAGATTGAGTCTCACTCTAAGACGGTCTTTCTTCAAGTCATTTAGGCCATCTACTATACAGTTGATTTGTGTACTCTGTTGTTTGACAGCTTTTTCTACCAGATTATTTTTTTGGCATTTTTCTTTAAAACTGCCAGTTTTTCTGAATGACGTGCCCTATATACTAGCCATAAGAGACTGTATTTCTTTTTTTTTCATAAAATAGTCCTTGGAGTGACTTATTCTGTAATTATCTCTTTGCTGAAACTTACTGACTGAATTCTAACAGCAATAATGCCACGTTTGAAAAAAATCAGCACTATATTAACCATTCCTTATTAACAGTACCCGGCTGGAATGTCATCAATATAAGTGATTCTAAACTGAAAGAACCATCAGAAAGTAAATTAATGTTACAGAACTGCCTTCAAATGCTGCCTTCTCTCAGCTATCTTGGTCACACATTCTAAATAAAACATCTTTCTCATTAGCATTTATTAAGCATTCTATGGTTACTCTTGGCAATAACTCACTTTTTTCTGCTTCCTCTTTGAATACTGTCAGCTGTTTAACAGACCTGCTCTAATATAGCATTCCTGTGGATTTCCAGTCTGATTCTACTATATAAAACCTGGCTACGTACTTTTAAATTCAATTTTAATGTAATGTATGCATTCGCTAACCAGGTAAGTAAAACGGTCATCACAGATACTTTACAGACACAATCTGAACCACAATAGCAAGTTTAAATACTGTGTGTGTGAACATTTTTGAGGAGCCCATTAACCAAGAGATGTTTTGGGGAAGTAGGAAAAAAATGGAATATCCAGAAAAAAAAGACATGCATTAACCAGAGAATATGCAAACTCCACACAGTGGACTCTATCAGGATTGGACTTCAGACCCTGAAGTTGTGAGGCACAGATCTTACAACATAAGCCACTGTCTACATAAACACATACACATATGCTTCTTCATTTGAATATTAAATTTCTGGTAACTACCTTCATCCTATTCAGGGTCAAGGGGGAATCAGAACCGATCTGATAGCCAAGGCATGCAAGGAAAATAACCCATCCTTAACAGGAAAGAATTCCATCACAAGTTTAAAGGATTGCCAATTCACCAACCAACATATGCATATAAAGTGCATGATAAATCTGACTGCAGGCTAAACACTGCCTTTCCTACCAAGGATTGATATTAGAGTATAAGTAAGAGAAAGGGACAGGGGAATTTTAAGTGAAAGACCTGCTCCGGTAGAGTTTTTAGTTGAATTTAAAAATGGAAACTATTGTCAAAAAAGGGATAATTAGTAGGGCGTACAAAATACTGCACGATAACTCAATTATAGAAGGTTAGAAAAGCTTGATAAGACAGACTAGACAAACAATTTATAAGGGAACAATATGAAGACATATGTGTGGATTCCAAGTATACAAAAAGTCCAAAACCTTTAGGATTTTGGCTTGGAAGTGTTTGCATAGGTATTTTTATACCCCAAACAAATTTATATATATATTAATTATACAATATAGCAAATCTTGGAGGTGTGATGAGGAAGAAATAGGTACCTGGGAACATATATTTTGAGAGTGTAATGAGATGGCAGATTTTTAAAAAATCCCTACAGGGTAATATCAGAAATACTGGGTGAGCAAATGGGTGTAACTACGCAAAAAAAAAGTTATGTCTTACCATAACGTTCCATCTGTAGTGTTGATCCTCGCTCAGTCATTACGTATGGGTATCGGTTCCGAGCTCAGAACCGAGCCAGCCATTTTCCAAGCTCGCGTCAGCTTCAAACTCTCGAGCTAAACTCTTACCCACAATTCCCTTCTCCCTGTTACCTCAGATTGAGTTTGCAAGTTAAAGAAGGTAGAGGCTACCTCTGGTCAAATAACCTAAGAGAACTGGATGGTGAGATCCACTAGAAACCACAGGGGGAAGGATGGAGGATCGCAATGACTGAATGAGGATCAACAGTACAGATGGAATGTTATGGTAAGACATAACTTCTTTATTTGATATTGTTAATCCTTGTTCATTCCTTATGTATGGGGCAGAGTCCCCAGCTACCTCTATTCCTGGGAGGCTCTCATGGAAGGACATTCCTGAGCACCATAGAACCAAAAGATGCTCTTCCCCTGGATGCCAAATCCAATTTGTAATGATTGATGAAGGTATGAGGCGTAGCACAAGTTGCAGCTGCACGGATGTCATGTAAAGAAGCTCTGGCAAGGAAGGCAGCAGAAGTTACCACCGACCTTGTTGAATGAGCTTTCATGGTAGTAGGCAATGAAATATTACGTTGTGTGTAAATAAAGGTCACGCAGTCCTTCAACCATCTAGCTAATGTGACCTTAGCAACAGCCGATCCTAATCTAGGTCCAGAAAAGGCCAAAAATAACTGGTCAGATTTACGAAAGGGTTTAGTCCTGTTTAGGTAAAAATGGACTTGCCTGTGTATATCAAGGGTATGTAGGCAATACTCTCCTCTGTTTGAATGGTTGGGAAAGAAAACTGGCAATTCAATGGCTTGATTAATGGATATTTTAGAGATCACTTTAGGCAGAAATGACAGATTAGTCCTCAGAGATACTCTATCTCTATGAAAAATCAAGTAAGGACTCTTGATACATAAAGCTTGGAGTTCAGAAATACGTCTGGCAGAAGTAATAGCGACCAAAAACAAGGTTTTCCATGACAAATACTTGAGGTTGCAAGAAGAGGCTGGTTCAGAAGGTGCCATTGTCAGAGCTTGTAGAACTAATGATAAATCCTATGGTTGATCAGGTTCTCTAAAAGGTGGCACACCTTTTATGAAGGTCTTGCACAATTTAAGGGACATAAGAGAGGAATCTTGGACACCCTCATGAAAATTAGAAATTGCAGCCAGATGAACTCTAATGGTAGAGGCCGATAGACCTGATTGAAACAGGTCGGCCAGATAGTCTAGCATTATCGACACTGGTGCTAAAAAGGGGTCTACTTGTTTATCTTTCAGCCAACAGGTAAATCTTTTTCACTTGCTCAGATAAGTAATTCTAGTGTAAGACTTATGAAAAGCAATGAGAATATCACGTACTGGTAAAGAAAGATCATTCTGCCTGCCAATCAAGGGAATTAGAGTAGCCAAGCCGTTAGCTTCAGGCTGTTCAGGTTGGGATGAATCAGGATCTGTGGGTGTGAGATCAACTCTGGGATTGGATGGAGAATCCATGGTCGATCTAGTAGTTGAGGCCAAAGGAATGGGGACCAAATCTGTCGTGGCCAATATGGTGCTATGAGGATCACCTTGCTTTTCAACTGCCGGGCTTTCTTCAGAAACTGGGGAATGAGAGGAAAGGGCGGAAATGCATAGACAAGAGGGCCAATCGTGGACTGGAGCGTCCCTGGGTGACTGTCCCGGAGGGGGAATCAGGGTGAAGTAGTTGCTGCATTTGTAGTTGGCCGGGGATGCAAAGAGGTCGCAGCAAGGACGACCCCAGCGGTGGAAGATCTCCGCCACTATCAAGGGATTCAGGGACCACTCGTGAGGTTGCAGAATGCACCTGCTGAGTCTGTCTGCTATCAAGTTGGAACTCCCAGGAATGTGCGTTGCTAGAAGAAAACGGTTGGTAGCCATCGCCCATTGCCATATCCTCATGGCCTCTCAACAAAGGGGGTAAGATTTGGTTCCACCTTGCTTGTTGATGTACCAGATCACCGCCATATTGTCTGATTGAATCGCAATTGTCCCAGACGGCAGCAGGGGATGGAATACTTGCAACGCCAGAAGCACCGCCCTCAGCTCTAGAACAATTATATGCAGATGGGCCTCCGGTTGGGACCAAGTGCCTTAGATTGTCTGTCCCTGACATAGCCCCCCCCCACCCCATCAGGGAGGCGTCCGTGGTCACTGTGGCCTTGGGTTGCTGGGGGGAAAAGGGGCTAGACCATTGAGATAGATTGTGTCATCCATACATTTAAATCCTGTTTGCACCTGTGGGTTACTCGAATCATGGCTGAAAGAGGATGCTGAAAAGGATACCACTGGGTGAGCAGTAGCCACTGTAGAAGCCTCATGTGAAACCTGGCCAGGGGAACAATGATGATGGAGGCTGCCATGGAACCCAACAGCTGTAGAACCGAGTGAGCCATGGATTTTTCCTTTGAAAGGATTGGAATTAGTTGTTGCTTTATCCTTAAGATTCTGTGCTCTGGAATAGCAGCTCTGCAGTTTTTTGTGTCCAAGATAATCCCTATGAATTCTGTCGACTGAGATGGGGTGAGATTGGATTTCTGCCAGTTTATGGTTATGCCCAGCCTTTGAACAACGAAGAGAGAGTATGCCGGGGCTTTTTCCAGTAGATGTCTGGTGGGGGCGGAAATGAGCCAGTCGTCTAGGTACGGAAACACCTGAAATCCTTAAAGTCACAAGTGAGCTGTGACAAATGTCATGCACTTTGTGAACACTCTGGGGACTGTAGAGAGTCCGAAGGGCAGTACTCTGAACTGGTAGTGACTGGATCCCGCACGGAAGCGCAGAAATCTTCTTGATGGCCTGTCCACCTTTATGTGGTAGTACGCATCTTGAAGATCTATAGAGCACATCCAATCGTCTTTTTCCAAAAGCGGGAGGATAGACTGTATAGTGATCATCCGGAATTTTTGTACTCTCACAAACTTTTTCAATACACTGAGATCCAAAATTGGTCTCCAGTCCCCGGTTTTCTTTGGCATCAAAAATGGTCTTGAGTAGAATCCAGATCCTATCTGGTATGGAGAGACTATTTGGATGACTCTTTTTCTTAGCAGCTTTCCTGTCTATAGTGCTGCTTTTTCCCTTTGACTGGGTGGAACGTCGGGAAGATCTTTTGAAGGGACTGGACAAAGATCGAAGGGAATATGATAACCTCTGGTTATGATCATTTGTACCCAGCCAGGTAGAAGGGTACAAGGAGAAACGTTCCCCAACCACCTCCAGAGGAAAGGAGTTGGGCCGCTCTTCAGGAGCGCTGGTAGGATTGACCAGGGAAAGAATCCCTGGAACCCTGGTTATGCGGTCCCCCTCTGCCTCGAAAGGAGCATCTTCCCTGTGAGTTTCCCTCTCTGCCTCTGGGGGAGAACTCGGCCTGTGTGTCACGGAAAGGACCCTGAGATTTCTTGAACCATATCTTCCCACTCTTTTGGTTTTGGGAGAAAGCACGTTGAGGGGAAGAATAACGGACACCTAAGGCAGAAAGGGTCTTACCGTCTTATTCACATCTGGCCAGTGTGCTTTTGACTTTGGGCCCAAACAACGAGGAGGGCTCAATGGGGGCATTAAGAAAGGAAGACTTAAAAGGTTCTGCGAAGTTGCACAAGCACATCCAGGCGTGTCGTCTCAAGATCGCAGCTGAACCCGCCACTCTAGTTGCTCCTTCTGATGCGTGAGATATCAATCGCATAGAGGAGTTAGATATAGACTCAATGGTGGCCAGCTGAGAGGCCACTTTGTCAGGGACCTCATCAGACACTGCACCAGCCAAGGTTTCAGAGAGCTCAGAACAAAGATCCCTTTGAAGCCTGGTAAAATGTGCCATATAATTCAGGGACCTGATAGCAAAGGTCGCTGAAGCAAAAGTGCGCTTCCCTATTCTGTCCAGGGCCCGGGACTCTCTGTTAGGTGGATGGACAGTCTGGCTTTCTTCTTCTGCCAGATCCTTTTTTGTTGCAGCCGCCACCACCAAAGCATCTACAGGAAGACCTTTGGACCAATGGGGATCTGAAGCAGGAGGGGACAAGATCTTATCTGGCCTCCGGGGAATAGCTTCAACAGTATCAGGGGCCTTCCAAGCATGCTGCACGATGAACTTGACAAGTTCATCGGCAGGTGGAGTAACCCAGGAGGTAGGGGGCTGGGCGCGAAAAGCCTGCAGGAACACAGATTCCTCAGGGGTCAGATTAGAGGGCTGCCAGTCACCTCTCTGTTTCAGGATTTCAAGGATATCACCAAAAGATACCTCAGAGGATGACCGAGGGGATCCTTCCCCCTCCTCGAAATCTGTGTCTTTGGTGAGAGACTCCTCTGTGGAGTCCATGTGTTTCCTCTTACATGAACTTTTCTGGTGGACCTCCTCAGCGGGAGAAGCTGGGGAAGACAACGGAAAAGGGGATTCCTGAGGGAATATGTGCTGAGGCCCTTGCACCCGGTGTCTGCTAAGTGCGACTTGTGAAACCAGTGTACCAGAGGCAGGCGGAGGTATAGACAGTTCGGTATCGCCAGCAGCAGCGAAAGCCTTCTCCATCAGTTAGAAGGCTGGTCCATCCAGAGAGGAGTGTATGTAAAGGACAGGGGGCACTCCTCCCCTAAGTGGCTCAGCCTGCCGACTCGGAGTCCCTGGATGGCTGTGGAGCAGCAAGCTATGCATATCACAGCTGACATCCTGGGTCGTAGCAAAACTTTCCTGCCATGAAGTCAACTGCGGTTCCTTAGTGAGATCCATAAAGGGAACCGCAGAAGGGGAAGTCTGTACTATATCCATGGACTTCAAAGGCAATGAAGGAGGAGAATAAGAGGGTGTCTTTGGAGATGGGTGATCACCTCCCAAGGAAGGATAATTCCTGGGGGGTGGAATACCTCTGGCCAAGAATGCCTGGTCCACAAGATGCAACACATGATGTTCAGAAAGACTTCTAGTGGACCTCACAGAGACTGAGGGAGAAACAGGCCTGTCCACAAAAGAGGCAGACTCCGTGCCCATCTCACCTAATCGCACCGAGGACAACGGTGCCGAGAAAGACTGAACTACTGTAGTCTGCACCGAAGAAGTCATCAGTGCTGATGTCATTGTCTGCACTGACACAGGGATCAGTGCCGAAGTGGTTGTCGGTGCCGAAACTAGAACCGACAAAACTGGAGTCAGTAATAAAGGCCTTGGTTCCGAAGAAGATCTCGGAGCCAATGCGGTCAAGGCCTGCGCCGACTGAACGGTCGGTGCCGATACAGTGGTGAAGGTCTGAACCGAGAAGCCCCTGGTGCCGATATGTAGAAGGCTGCAGGAGAGGATGGAGCCGAAATCACTAATGGAGCCGAAGGTCTGGGCACCGAAAGCACTGGGGCTGACTGAGAGAGCTCCAGAGCCGAAATTTTAGCCTTTTTAGATTTTGGTTTTTGAGAGTCCCCAGCCGGGGACGAAGGCAAGGATTTAGCCTTAGTAGAAACATGCATTTTCTTATGGGCTTTACGAGGGGCTGAGACCTCTGACCCAGAAATAGCCTCTGAAAAGGGAGATTTTAGAAGTCCCTTCAGTATCAGTTTATTTTTCCTTTCTAACAAAGTTCTGTTAGAAAAGTTATCACATATAGTACAAGGTGGTTCAACAGATAAATGGGAAGCTCCCAAACAATAAACACATAAAGAGTGTGCATCAGAAGTAGGCAGTTTGTGTCCACAATCAGAACACCGCTTAAACCCCGGACTGCCCTTTTTATCTGCCATATTAACAAAAAGGAAAAGTACCAACAATGGTACAAAAGAATACCCAAAGGTATGAAAAAGAAAGGAAAGGGATTACCAACGATGGTAAGGAGAAATTACCTCGCGGTAAAAAGAGTAAGTAAAGGACAGTGAAGAAAACCTGAAATTATGAACGCTAGATGCGACAGGGCACGAGATAATAAAATATTAACTTTTCTGACAGAAAAGTAATTTGTAAAGCAATTAAACAACAATTGACTCTACCTTAGCTCAAGAGAAGTAGCTTGACACGACCGGATGGCAATGCGGCAAACGAAATCTGAGGTAACAGAGAGAGGGGAATTGTGGGTAAGAGTTTAGCTTGAGAGTTTGAAGCTGATGCGAGCTTGGAAAATGGCCGGCTCGGTTCCGAGCTTGGAACTGATACCCATACGTAAGGAATGAACGAGGATTAACAATATCAGATTAATTATTTTGAGCGGGGGCACAGGACAAATGAAATGCCTAGATGTAGTAAGACTTTCTTAAGTTTAATTCTGGTGTCTGACAAAAAAGCAATTACTAGAAAATTGAAAAGTCTAAACCAACTGTATCTCAAGTACTGAATAATGTAACAAAAAATAAAAGAACTGCAAATGGGATCTTTAGAAAAGTTAAGAAGCAAAATACCTAGAAATAAACAGAAATTGTGTGAACAATACATGCAGAATAATCTCCAGGAGGATAGCGGTTTAAAGGAAGGCAGGAATACAGCAATTTATGTAATGTTGGACCAATTATAGTTAATAAAAGAAGATATGTGATGTACAATGTATGACACTGGAAACATTTTAATATGGTGTGTTTTCTTTATATAAATGTATGTTTGCCTATGTCTTACGTAATAATTTAATAAATGTGTTAAAAATGTATGCTAAACCTCAGCAATTATCTTTTTTTCACTCATATAACTTACTTTGCCTTGAAGCCTTGGTTGTGGCTAAAAGGGGTCTTTGGGCCAATCCATTCACCCAGTTAACAAACAAATAAATGAAATTAAATCTTTCCAGGTAGTATCCATTTTAAAGCAGATCACAGAATGAGTTGCATATGACACAAATTGAATTCCACTCAGAAGAAAATACATTTGAGAGTTTACAAAAACTACTGAAAACATTCTCATAATTTTGTTAATAATATTTGCTATATACTTTCATTGTGTGTACTTCTGTAGGGCAAATGACACAACAGTCAGCACAGCAATCTATCAACAATTATACAATAACCCCCCCATTAATATTCCAAAACTTGCACACTGATTGGCCAGCGTGCCAGTTGTAAATTCCACAATATAATTTTTTTCCATTGGTATGAAGTGTCCAAAACCTGTTTTTTTTTTTAATAAAAAAGAAAAAAAAAAACGGAGCAACGGAGACTTTCTTTTCTCTGTTGCTTCCATTTCAAAGCATTGATGTACAGGGTATGTATGGGAATGCAAGTCCCACATGCATGCGCAGTACATAAACTTAAGGAAGCAGTATACCACCATCGTTGGAAGAACAGTAATGTGCCGTTATACAAAGACATTACTTAAGAAAAGTATTTTTTTCCTTAAATAATGTCATTATATAATAGTAATAACCGACTCCGTGGTTGTGGTTTATTGAAGATTTACCCATGGTTGGCTTTATTTAATCACGCCAATCGTGGGTAAATCTTCAATATACCACACCACGTAGTCAGTTATTGCTTAATTAGTTTTTTGGTTTGGTTCTAAGTAGGAGTCCTTCTGTGAACAGACAAGCATACCCTCCCTACATTACATGCATTTTTCCTAGGTTCTGACGTTCCTGCCACAAGCCAAAGTTAAGGTAGTGAAATGGTAACACTTTAATTGCTTATACATGTACATAAAACTTTGTGTGTGTGGCGTGTGTCCTGCAATGGACTGATGTCTTATCTTGGTTTGGTTCCATACCTTATATCTATAGCTTGCAGGATATCCTCTAACACCCTAATGAACCTGAAAAAAAGAAAAGGGTGGCACTGGGCACATTTTATTTTCTTTTTAACCACAAGATTCTGCATGAGTTTTGTTTACCCTACGAAAAGTTGTTGCTAAAATGTATTTTAAGGGAAACAAACCGTATTTACACTTGAATGTGTTCATGAATCTTCACTAAGACATTCTTTGTTACTTTTATCAAGTTTGTGTTCCTTTTTTTTGAAAACTTTTTTATGTTTGGCACTTCGTCTATACAAAGTAGACATTTATTTATGCTTTTAATGTAATACAACTTTAAATGTGAAGGTATGTCAGTGGGTTCAATTAAGGCAGCTGTTTGTAATTTTGTAACACACCCCTTTTTTTGGCGCCTTTTTGGTTTTAAATTATGTTAGATGATTTTTTTACTTTGTCTGAAGAAGTCTTCCTACTAAGGGAGACGAAAAGCGCTTTACTTTTGCATTTCCTAATAAACCTTTGGAGTTTTACACCTGCTGGTTCGGAACCTTTTGGTTTGTTTTTTGAGAGTCTACTACTCAGTTGGAGGGCAGGCTAGAAATGGTGTAGGAATTGTGGTGAGAGAAAGAGGCTTCAGAAGGCAATAAGGGATATCATCAGAATTAATGACAGACTCATGGCAGTCAGACTCCAGTGTAATGACAGGGCAGTATTCATAATTCAGCCTATGCCCCACAGCAGGGTTGTGACAGTGAGGAAAAGAGTGCATTCAGACAGCAGTTGCAGGACCTACTAGACAAAGCAGGACAACATGAATTGACTTGAATGCACATACTGGGACACACACAACAGGATATGAGGACTGCCTGGGTCCACATGGGTGGGGCAAAACGAATAAAGAAGGAGAAGCCATTCTAGACTTCTGTCTGGCAAATGGCTTAATAGTAGCCAAGACATGGTTCAGAAAGAGAGACAGTCAAAAGATCACACACAAGAGTAGTCAACATGCAACTCAGGTACACTTCTTCCTAATAAGGAAAAGGCACTGAGGCAGAATCCATAATTACAAAGTCATCCCCAGTGAAACAGACATCCCACAGCATAAACCATTAGTTGCCACAATCAGCTGCAAGCAGTGGTCAGAGGTGGCTCTAAGGTCAACACAGACCAGGCTGAAGACCTGGAAGTTGAATGGAGAGAAAATACAACAGTTCAAGGAATTAATCAGGGCTCTAGCAGCCCAAGAGGAGGAGGAAATTGGTGGCATTGAAGAAGAATGGCAGCATCTAAAAACAGCATGTGTTAGGACTATAGAAAAGATATGTGGCCGAGCAACTGAAACTAGGAAAAGCCTCTACATCTGTGAGTTCATAAGATGGCTGTAGGAGAAACTTAGAATCTCAACCAGCTCATATACATCTCCTAGGATGCAGAATGAAACAGTAATGCTGCCTAAAGCCTACTGCCACATACACATTACATCTCTGCACAGGGGATTACAACTGTGTGCCACTTACATTGTTAAGGTACCACAGGATGGATTGGTCATTAGAATTAAATAAGACTGGCATTAGAAGTAGCTCTGGCTCCAAGGCATTCAGAGTGAGGAAGTCAGCTAACAGATCCAACTAACAGATGCTGAAATGTTCAGCTCTTTTACAGTAGACAGCATGACTCCTGAATTACATGAAAGATGAGGTTTATGCTTTACACCACTGGTTAAACATCTGTTGTCAGGACCTGTGAAGAATTCAGCTGCAAAAATACCAAACACACTAGAAGGTTGCTGAAAATTGTCCACCGACAGGGCTTAACACCAGGAGTTGATCTTTTAAAACATAGAGTATCTGCAGCAACAGACCCCTCACAGTCCAATACAATACTCATATCCTTAGCTGTCTAAGTGGTAACCTAAAGATCATAGCAGCCAACAACTCAGAAGACACAACAAAGACAAGGCTTAGACTAAGCATTAAGCCCTTAACGGACCACCAATGACATAACTTCCAGAGCTCTCTGAATGGACAGGAGCAACAGGTACTGGACAGTAAACAGCTCTGCGTTAAGAGACAGTAATCCTCTGAACTGGGATGAGAAAGAACTTCTTCCAGTTTTTAACAATCCCAGGACTGCAACCATGGAAGCATCCACTGTAGGTAAGTTACTAGAAAGTGTCTCAAAAATGCTCACTATAAACAATTTATGAAGGTAGACATAATGTGAAGATCTTTCTCCTGTTAGTCTTCATCCACCATAGCCAAAATCCTAGTACATTCTCTGGGTGGCAAGGAAGGTCTATACTGCAACACTCTGTCCATAAACCAACAGTCTCTAAGTAGAGTCTAAAACATGCAAAAGTCCACCTATTACTAAATAAAAAGTCCACCTAACTCTACAACTAGAACCACTGTAGAAAGCTCTGAAGGTAGTCTAGCAGAAGAATTCTGTTCAATTGGCTGGTCATCACTCTATTCAGCCACATGCCCTGAAAAAGCTCACACTATTCCTCAGTAATGAGCTTCCCATCCAGAATAAGCCATAACCACTAAGAAGAAGCCTTAAATCATATGCAGACCCTTGGTTAATGTGTTAAATCACCCAGCTCATGAAGAATATGGACCAGGCATGACTAGAGTGGAAAAAGGAGTCCAACAACTATAGGAACTACAATCAATGTGAAAACCTCTAGAAAAACACAAGGATTCCAATCAACAAACAAAAGTCTGACTATTGTAGGCAGAGACAAACAGCAAGGTTAGGCCAACCAGAAAGAAAGCCTTAACAATATTAAAGGTCTAGGGCATCACACAGAGGATTATGATCAGGCCACTGATCATAACCTGCTTATTGCATGCTCAAGACACGGATGCCAAGAAATTCATGCTTGAGAGTCGAATCTTGGCATCCATGTAGAGAATGCATAATTTAGGGCTATGATCGGTGAGTTGTTCAAAATTCTTTGTAGAGCATGGAGCTTTATCTGCTCCATGTACTAATGCATAACGGAGAAAAAATTGCTAAGTGTTTTCCTGGCTTTCAAAGTCGTAAAACGCTTAGCAAGCATTGTCAGACAGGTAGTGTAACCTAGTCTGTTACCTTTACACTTACCTGCATATCTTTCAATTGTCAAGATTTTTGCAGGATATCCAGTTTATTCCTTCACATTTTTGGTCTGTTTCTCATAAAATATATGGTTTTCAGTTGAACCACTGAGGCTTGAAGTCACTAAATAATGACATACATTTGAGTTTTTCCATCTCAAACTCACCAATGAATGGAGCTGTGGGCAGCAGCACAGACTCTACATGGTGCCCTATAGGGGAAGAGTTATACACACCAACTGCTCTGGGCATCTACTGTGGTGCATAGTATCCTCAAGATAGGAGAACACGGATCACAGACTCGGTGCTGTGGCAGGGCTAGCCACTCGATGGTGTAAAATATGGTTCTAGGTGATTCTTTCAAGTTGACTAATATCGCCAACAATGGGCATGGGTAGTTACCGGTGATAAGTAGGTTGAAAACCCGGCCTTACTCTGACCCACGCCAGGGACACATGCTAATGGTGGGAGGAGTATATGTGCCTCTATTGGCCAGTGTGTTCCCGCCATAAAACCCAGCAGTCATGGGTCAATAAGCTACAAATGTCTAGTTGCCCAGCCTGGGTTGCCTGGGATTGCTCTGTTGAGCGAAAGCTGGAAGTAAAACCAACCAACTTGCCAAACATGAACTGAGAATTGCTATGCTTAATGTAGGTTCACTGACAGGCCGCAGCTTGGAAGTGGATGACATGATGATACGGAGGAGGCTGGACATCCTATGCATCTAGGAGATGAGATGGAAGGGCAGTGCAGCAAAGCCACTTGGCTTGGGAACCAGAGTCTACTACTCAGTTGGAGGGCAGGCCAGAAATTGTGTAGGAATTGTGGTGAGAGAAAGAGGCTTCAGAAGGCAGTAAGGGATATCATCAGAATTAATGACAGACTCATGGCAGTCAGACTCCAGTGTAATGACAGGGCAGTATTCATAATTCAGCCTATGCCCCACAGCAGGGTTGTGACAGTGAGGAAAAGAGTGCATTCAGACAGCAGTTGCAGGACCTACTAGACAAAGCAGGACAACATGAATTGACTTGAATGCACATATTTTGACAGACACAACAGGATATGAGGACTGCCTGGGTCCACATGGGTGGGGCAAAATGAATAAAGAAGGAGAAGCCATTCTAGACTTCTGTCTGGCAAATGGTTTAATAGTAGCCAACACATGGTTCAGAAAGAGAGACAGCCAAAAGATCACACACAAGTGTAGTCAACATGCAACTCAGGTACACTTCTTCCTAATAAGGAAAAGGCACTGAGGCAGAATCCATAATTACAAAGTCATCCCCAGTGAAACAGTCAGCCCACAGCATAAACCATTAGTTGCCACAAGCAGTGGTCAGAGGAGGCTCTAAGGTCAACACAGACCAGGCTGACGACCTGGAAGTTGACTGGAAAAAAAGTACACCAGTTCAAGGAATTAATCAGGGCTTTAGCACCCCAAGACGAGGAGGAAATTGGTGGCATTGAAGAAGAATGGCAGCACCTAAAAACAGCATGTGTTAGGACTATAGAAAAGATATGTGGCCGAGCCAGGTATGGAAATGAGGTCCATAAGGAAAGCTGGTGGTGGAATGCAGAAGTCCAGGAAGTCATCAAAAGAAAAAAGGACTGCAGGAATAAGTGGAAGACAGAACAGACTGACCAGGTGAGGAAGGACTACTGGTTGGCTAACAAGAAGCTAAGAATGAAGTTTCAATAGCAAACAATAGGGAATTGGAGGCATTGTATCAACTTCTGGAAAGTGACTCAGTAAGGGGCACAAAGAAACTATATCAAGTTGCAAGGCAAAGACAGAAAGATAAAGAAGATAGTCAGACACCCTTCATAAGGGATGCCAGCAACAACCTGCTCACCAGCCCAGAGGACATCAAAGGCAGATGGAAGGAGTATTTTCAGCAGTTTCTGAATGAAGAAAACCACACAGAAGCTGTACTGCCCCCAAAACAACCTATGGATGAGAGAAGAAGAGGAGCCTACCCTAGCAGAAGTAAGAACAGCACTAAGGAAGATGAAATCAGGGAAAGCAGCAGGCTCAGATGAGGTCACAGCAGATATGATAAAATGATGGGTAAGATAGGGGAGAAATGGCTCCTGAGGGTACTAATAGCAATGCGGAGGGAGAGGTGTATCCCAGATGACTAGAGAATAAGCATACTCGTGCCAGTGTACAAGAACAAAGGGGACATCCACAACCATGGGTAGTACAGAGGCATCAAACTTCTATCACATTGCATGGAAGTTCTGGAGAGGGTGATTGATAAATGGATACGAAGAGTAGTAGAATGTAAGATGGGAGATGAGCAGTTTGGATTCAGATCAGGATGTAGCACAACTGACCCGATGTTTGCAATAAGACAGATACTTGAGAAAAAGCTAGAGATGAGGATAGAGTCCAACTGGGCATTCCTAGACTTGGAGAAAGCATATGACAAGGTCCCAAGAAAGCTAATCTGGGCAGTACTGCGGTGGTTTGAAGTCCCAGAAACAATGGTAGAATTAGTGCAGGCTATGTACAAGGATCCAATGACTCAAGTACGAACAGTGTTCGGCCTCACAGAGGGGTTCTCAGTGGGTGTGGGTGTACATCAGCGTTCAGCTCTCAGCCCACAGCTGCTCATTCTGGTAATGGACTACATTACCAAACAGGTTGCAAGGGACGGATCAACAAAGCTGCTGTATGCAGACGATGTGGCAGTACAGACAGACTCTGAGCTAGAACTTCAGCAAAGGCTAGGAGAATGGAATGCAAATCTGAAGGCACATGGGATGAAACTAAGCACAGATAAGATGGTGGTATTGGCAGCAAATTGGGGAAATCAGAAGAAGCTGAGAATAGAGATAGAAGGGAAGATAGTGGAACAGGTACACAGCTTCAAGTATCTGGGAGGAGCAGTTGAGGAGAAGGGCAGTCTGAATAGAGAGGTCAAAGCTAGAATCAGAGGGGCTGCAGCCAACTAGCATAGAGTATCGAGTGTAGTCTATGACAGAAGAATGCCAAAAAAGCTGAAAAGTAAGGTGTACAAGACAGTGGTGCGACCAGTACTACTGTATGGTACAGAAACCTGGGCAGTAAAGGCAGAAGAGTTGAAGAAGCTAGAGGTGATGGAAATGAAGTGCCTGAGAAAGGTGATAGGATGCAAACTGTGGGACAGATGAAGAAATGAGGACATAAGAGCAGAAGGCAAAGTAGCTCCAATTGCAGAAAAGATCAGAGCGAACAGATTACGGTTGTTTGGGCACGTGTGTAGAAAAGCAGAAAACAATCTGGTGAGGAAGATTTGGGACAGACAGGAAGAAGGAAAGAGGAAGCGAGGATGTCCAGCAAAGAGGTGGATGGATTGTGTGAAAGAAGATCTGCGACAGTCAGGCATGAGTGTTGAAGAAGGCAGGAGTGTGGCACTGAATCGAGAGAGTTGGCGACAGTTAACACAATACCCCTCCCCATGTAGAAAAATGGGAAAAAGGGGGCTGATGATGATTTGAGTTTCAGCATTTGCGTTGTGCAGACTAAGCAGGCAAACCAGTTATTCTAGCAACTTTCATTTTTTTTTTGTTAACAGAAAGTTAGGGACACATTAACAGTACTGACAGCAAGCAGAAACAAATGTTCTTTTTTTTCTGCTACTGTCATTTGCTAGTCAGTACAGGTAGATTTTACTGCTTAGCATGGGATCCAACCTACAACATAAGCATGGGGTGTTTAACATTTGTTAAGGTTGGCTCACATGCCATTCTGGTGCCTAACTGGTTTGTCTTTTTCAGAATATCGGAGTTTAGTCATGTGCTCCATGCAATACAAAGTATTTAACTCTAACAAAAGCCAGAAACATTTATCTCATGATATAACTGAAAGAATTCATCACAATATTTTTTTCTCCCCACAGCTCCATCACATCATCCTTGCAGACACCTTCTCTTCACATAAAAAACAGTGTTTTCCTACCTAGACTACCCATATTTTTTACTTCAATTGAGTTATAAAAATAAGTTAAGGATATGTCAGAAAAAAAACTAATCAACATTCATACAAATACAATGCACACCTTCTTCTCAAATTTGGGACACAACTCCTGGCTACATCACTAAAGGCAGATCATGTCTCCTAAACCTGATTGACTTCTTTGAAGCAGTCACCAAAGCCATAGATGAGGGTAAAATGGTTCACACAGCTTATCTAGATCTCGCCAAGGCTTTCGACACCATCCCCCACTCTGGAATTATAGATAAGCTCACTAAACTAGGTATAAATCCCTATGTCACAAGATGGGTTGCCAACTGGCTCACGGACAGAACCCACACTGTGAAAGTAGCGGATTCCAAATCCGACTTCAGACCAGTGACAAGTGGAGTACCACAGGGTTCAGTCCTGGGTCCTCTCCTGTTTGGTATCTACTTCTCTGAAGTGCAGGCTAACACAGAAGGTCTTTGGCTAACAAAGTTTGCAGATGACTGCAAACTAGGAGCCATAATCGAAACTCCTAATGATGTGGACAAACTACAAAAGGGCCTCACTGAGACAGATACCTGGTGTCAAAGCCATGACCTGAAGCTCAATGCCAAAAAGTGTATTGTCATCCCCTTTGGTAAAAACTCTGTACCCATGAACTACCACATAGCTGGTAGTCTACTTAATGCCGAAAATGTGATGAGACTTTGGGACACAGGTGGACAGTAGTCTCTCCTTTGATAATCACATCGCCACAGTGGTCAGGAAATCCTTCTACGTTGCTCATCTCATCACAAAAGGATTCTCATCCAGAAAAAAAAAGAGGTCATTGTTCCCCTTTACTCATCACTCATTAGACCCATTATAGAGTACAACGCCCCTTTTGGTATGTACCTCACAAGACATCTACAACAACTGGAAAGACCACAGAAATACCTCACAAAGAGGATTAATGGCCTCAAACAGATGCCCTACGCAGACCGTCTCAAAAAACTACAGCTTTACTCCATCGCATATCGCCTACTCAGGGGTGATCTCTGCCTAACATACAAAGCTATGTCAAACCCAGAGCTGTTGAACATGCTCCACTTAAAGAAATCCCAATCCCTCAGAGCTACACGCTCTAAGGACCTAAACCTTGTCACCACAATAAACAGAACATGCTGGAGGGATAGATTCCTGTCCCAGAGACTTCCCATACTCTGGAACAGACTACCTATCTATGTCAAACAGAGCTCCTCATTAGCACTCTTCAAGAAAAATCTTAGTGATTGGATGGGAAATGGGAAATTCACCTCAGGGATCACTTCTGTGGCTCTGCTCGACAGGGGCACAGGAAAATAATTTTCTTGGGTTGCGAAAGCCAGGGTACATTTTTTGGCTAGGCTTATATAGGCCCTAGGGCCAATAGCCTAGTACCTACCTATGAACTTCACTCTTACAACCAAGACTGTTCCTAATTTATTTAAACATGCCACTTAGTACCTCTTCTCAAATTACACAGCCCACAATAAGTAGAAGAATATAGCTCCACAGCTAACCAAGAACAACTAGCCAAAATACTCAAGAAAAATATACCTGACCAAATCATACATTTCATTAGTACAACATCCTTTTAGACGGGCAGCAAGGCTTCTTGCCACCCTAGAGTACAACTACTACCATCCTTTTCCTTACTAACTACATTTATTCCAACATGGTTTAGTGTAACTGTATTTACTCATGTTCAGGTCCCAACACTACTAAAAATGTTATGCCATAAAAATGAATTGTGTAATACATTTTAAGTAGTTAGAACTGCATGACCTATATCACATAAGATACTACAGTTGGTTTCTCAAAAGATTACAGTGCATATCTAGCATGGTCATTATCACAAAGTCAGTACCAATTATGTAACCTTTAAAGCCTGAAACTGAATTCTGAGCAACAACTGTAGTCATATTATTTTTCAAAAAATAAAATCTGCACTGTCTGCTTCAGACAGCAAAAGGCCAGCAAACTTCAATAATGACATTACAAGTACCAAGAAAATTTTAATTTTTCATATTTTTTTTTTACTAAAGACTATCTGATTTGGAAGAAACAAATGCGTAGTAACATTTGTTGCTATTATACAGCTATTCAAATTCATGTAGAATGAGTTTTATATAAAACTAACTGCCTAAAGCTGCTAAACACTGTAAAACTATCTCAGAATGTTTTATACACTCACTTATTGACATAGGATCAACTAATGCTAATATAGCTGCTCATATGATGACGTGTAAAGAACAGTTGTGCAAAATCTTACCACAGTCATACAAGTCTTTCACTTCTATATGCTGCAGTATTCATAACATTAGTGAGTCCACCTCTAGCTGACTTGTACGTCCGGCCAGTATCCAAAAGTCTTCATGCAATCGCAAGGTATGTGCTACGTCAGGTATAAAGCAGACATCAGCATGCACCTACCTCAGAATTCTACGCTGCCCAGCACCAGCCTGAGATCCTAGTTGAGAAGTATATCAGCAGGAAAACTAGGCAAGCATCAGGGAGAAGGCAGGAGGGAAAGCAATACTGCAGCATATAGAAGAGAAGGACATCTATAGTTATGGTAAGATTTTACACAACTATTCTATGTCCTTCCATTCATATGCTGCAGTATTCATAACATTAGGGAGAATGCCAAAGCTCAAGCTTGGGACAGGTTGGGAGGAGGATGAGCCAATGCTTTCCTACAAATCCATGCAAGATTGCTCTTGCAAACCCAGCTCTGGACTTGCACATGGTGTCAAGCTTGTAGTGTTTAGTGAAAGTATGGACAGAGCACCATGTAGCTGCCTCTAGTACAGAGCCATGACCCTGAAGAAGAAACTGTCCTAGCAGAATGAGCCTTCAATGGGCAAGTAAGGGTCTTACTATTAGACAAATTACAAAATGAAATAGCTTTAGAAATCCAGTTGGAAATAGTTTGCTTGGAAACTGATTGACCCAGAGCTCTTGGGTGGTAAAAGACAGACAGACAGACAGTTCTGTGAAAAAGCTTGGTTTTGGCAAGGCAGTATCTGAGCTGCCTATGCACATCTAAAGTGTGGAATATTCTCTCACTGGAACACTGAGGGGAAGGAAAAAAAAGGTAGGAAGGTTAATGGACTGATTAAGGGATAACTAATTTACCACTGTGGGCATAAAGGTAGGGTTAGTGCACAGGGAAATCCTATCTCTATGAAAGACAGTGAAGGAGAGATTGAACATCAGGGCCTGTAACTCTGAAACCCTTCTGGCAGAGGCAATGACCACTAACAAAATCATTTTCCATGTGCAATGCTGCAGGGAAAAGGTGCTTGCTGGTTCAAAAGGTCCCAGTGTAAGCTTCTCCAGCACAAAACTGAGATCCCAAGGAGTAGGTATTGGTTTCCTAGGTGGTCTTATATGAAGGATGCCTTTAAGGAACAGTTTCACCTCTAACCTAGAGGCCAAAGGTGGAAAAATAGGCAGACAAGCAAAGATGGCTGAAAGATGAGCCTTCACCGAAGAGTAGGACAATCCAGCCATCATCAATTCACACAGACAGGACAAGACCATCGGAACATCAACTGATAGTGGTTTTATGTCCTATGACATCAGATGGAAAACATTTTCCATTTGGAAATGAAGGATTTCCTAGTTGCGGGTTTTCTGCCATCCTGCAGAACTTGTAATATGTCCTCTGAAAAAATGTGTCTATAAGGGATTAAAACCCTATCACCCACAAGGTCAGGTTCAGGGTTGACATTTGTGGATATACTAGGGTCCTCTTGTCCTGTGTGAGTAGATCCATCCTTGTGATGATTGTCCCTGGCTAGGTGCAGGAGAAGGGGGAACCAGTGCTGCCTTTGCCAAAAGGAAGTCACCAACAAGATTTTTGGCTGATCTGGCTGAAACTTCAGTAGGACCTTTTGTAGAGGAGGCGGGGGGGGAATGCATACGGAAACATCCCCTTCCAAGAGAAAGAGAATCCATCTTCCAGAGCAGGGGATGTGGGACCCTGGTACAAAATTTTGGAAGTTGTCTGTTCATGGGGGAGGCTAAGAGCTCTATCTGAAGTGTATCCCAATGATGGATTAAGTCAAGAAACACATCCCTGTGCAACATCCATTCATGGGATTTGGTCATGGACCTGCTTAGAGAGTCTGCCACTATATTCTGGACTGAGGGGATACAGACTGCCTGAAAAATTATTTGTCTTTGTAAGGCCAGTTCCCAAGTGAGTAAGACTAGTCTGCAGAGGATGTAAGACTTCACTCCCCCCTGCTTGCTGATGTACCAAAGAGCTGTGGTGTTGTCTGTGAACTGCCTCACTACTCTTGGAATTAGGTTGCTTTTGAACATTTGCAGTGCAAAAACCAGTGCCTTCATCTCTTTCACATTGATATGTTCTTGTGCCTGTTTGGGAGACCAAACATCTCTGATCCTCCAGGCTTGAAGAGATGCACACCACCCTGTGTCTGAAGCATCTGTGAATAATTCTAGAGAAGGAAGGAGTGGTTGCAGAGGTAGGCAAGGATTTCTATTTACCTGCAGGATCCAACATTCTAGTTCCCTTTTTATGCAAGGAAGGATTGGGATCAGAAAATCTAAATGATGCAAGGGTTCCATCCATACAGTTTTTAGACACCACTGCAACTTCCTCATGTATAGTTTTGCTACAGGTATCATGAGGATAGTAGAGGCCATGTACCCTAAGAGATGGAGGATGCTCTGAAAATAGGAAGTCAGGAACAAGACTTTCTGTATGGGAAGACAGGCTAACATTTTGTCTGTTTGTATCCTGCATGCCAAGAAAATGTGACCCTGCGATGGGAGTTAGAGAAGACTTCTGGAAGTTTATAGTGAACCCTAAACTCTGTAGAAGGGCAATAGTGAAGGAAAGATTTTCCCGTAGAAGTTCTGGGGACTGGGCCTGAATCAGAAGGTCACCTAGGTAAGGGAAGATTTGAATTCCCTGCATTCTGCAGAATGCTAAGACAGGAGCCAATTATTTTGTGAAAACCCTTGATGCCAGTGAGAGACCAAAGGGCAAAGCACAAAACTGAAAAATGTAAAAACTTCCTGAACATTAGGTGGATAGGAATGTGAAGATAGGCATATTTTAGGTCTAGGGACACCGTGATTGCCTGAGGAAGAATTAGAGGGAGAAGGGAAGGTAAAGTCAACATACAGAAAAAAGGGACTTTGAGAAAGGTGTTTAAATGGAAAAGGTCCAGGATGGGTTTTCAAGGGCTATCCTTCCTGGGGACCAGCAACATCCTGGAGTAAAATCCTTTTCCTTTTTGGGAAGTGGGAACTTCCTGGAGAGTTCCCTGAGAGATCAGGTCTGTGATGACCTGAGGAAAGAAGCTCAACTGATCTGTGGGAGGTGGTGGAATCCCTCTAAATGATGGGAATTTTTCCCAAACCATGAAATACCCTGCTTTGAGTATGGAAAGGACCCAAGAGTCCTGAGTAATCAGCTTTCAAGCAGCAAGGGATAGGCTGAGACGAAGATACTAGGGAGTGGATGGCCCTAGTGGCTTGTAGTCACAGACTACCTGGCTTAGGTTGGAACTGAATAGACTGTTTTGCAGCAGAGGTAGAAGGAGCAGAATTTGAAGAAGCTGGCTTTGTAAGTTCTCTCTAGAAGAAGACAGGGATGGCTTTCTTACAATGCAGTGTTAACCAGGTAATTCCTTTGAAACCATGAAACTGGAGATACAAGAATGTGTTTAAGGTCCTGTAACTCCTTTCCTTTCTGCTGAAGAGATCTGAGGAGTTCTGCTGCTGAACTCCCAAACAAAGGTTGTAACCTAAGCCGAGAGCATCTTCCAAGGACTGACCCAGTGGCAGCTGCCCTAGCTGAGGCATCAGCAGCATCATAACTGCACTTGATGGAGTGTCTAGTCACTTGTGGAGAAGAATTAAGAACAGCTGTTAATTCAGTTTTTGCTGGGGAATCTGGTATGTCTGCCAAAAATTTCTGTGCATCAGCCAGAAGGGAGTACTTTGCCATGTGGGTCTGACAATTTATTGCATGGAAGACCGAAGTGTAAACCTTCTTTCCCAAATGTTCGCTAACTTTCCTCTATTTATCAGAGGGTAACAAGAAAGTGAGTGGTAGTAATTTTAAAGCCGTATCCATTGAGACAGAAATGGTAGCCAGATCAGCAGCAGGAGCCTTGAAAGGGAAGTGGGAGTCCTTGGGTACCTTATAGAACCTGATCGGACGCTTGGGGGCAGGGGGTTGAAAGCCTGGACATTTGGAGGCAGCCAAGAAAACATCCAGAAAGGCAGGCAGTGCTGGAGGGCTAGCAGAAGGAGATTGGAAACCCATCTTCAAGAGGTCATAGTACCTCTTCTGAATATCTGAAACTCGGGAGCAGTCCCACTTGAAAAAATCTTTCATTTTAAGAACAGTCTGTCCAAAATAAATGTCCTCCCCAGGGGAATCTGTACCATTAGATTCCTCCTCTGGGGAGGTATACCCTAAGGGGGAAGCCAGCTGGGTGGGGTAGGCTAAGGACTCCTCTCTAGAGGAATCCTCCTCTGAAGAAGTGTCAGCAGCTGTCCTTTTGAAGGTTGCAGAAAGACAGAAGGTCTACAGAGAAACAGAAGAAGGAGAAGATTGATGAAAGGCCATAAAGCATTAAAGAGGCTTCGAGAAAAGGCCTGCCAAGCAGGGGGCTGCTGAGGAGTAGCAAGAGACACATGTTTAGTTTTAGCCTTCTTTTAAGGGGCTTCCATATGGTGGAAGGACTGGACGTCGACCTACATTCGATATCGGAAAGCATGTCTTCATGCACCGTGATGTGTGTGACGCCTCAAGGAACTTCAGAGATAGATAATGGGCCTGGGTTCCCCCTTATCGCCCTGATCAGATGTCTGCCCTTTCCTCGTAGACATTGCCAGCAGACTCCTTTAAGGCTTCCACTGTGGTACCTACCAAAGGTATATCCACTAACTCCAGCACAGTCTTCGGGCCTACACCAACCTCAGGAGAAACTACTGGAAGAGAGGATGCAGCTGAAGGTTCAGGTCATGATTTTTTGGCCTTCTTCAGTACACGCTCGTTCGAATGGCCTCATGTCACATCCATCTTGCTTGCTAGGTGCTTAGGGTGGTGGTTTTCTCAGTATAAGTTTAAAGAGGCTAGCCAACTTCTGAAGATCTTAGGGATGAAGGATTTGTAAATAGTGCACTTGTTATGGTCATGATCTGGGATAGACAAAAAAGGCAAAATTCATGGGTGTCTTTATGTGGAATCTGCCTTCTACACTGACACTTGCCCTTCCTAGCTCACATGAACCCAACAAACAAGCAGTAGCAAACATTTTAAGAAGAAAAAAACCCAAAGGGTACCTATCTGATCATTGGAACACAACAGTTCTGGTGAGCAAAAGTCTGGAGCAGGCAATCAAGACAGGCAGCACAAAAGTTCTGAGGTAGGTGCG